>NC_134487.1:110061073-110318573 GCF_040206685.1 Ascaphus truei | reverse complement strand
CCTCCGCATGCATCAGCAAGCATGCGGAGGGAGAAACTATAGCCGTGCTGATTACAGATGCAGGGGCTTTGTGCATCTGTTCAGCGCGGCTCAGCCCGGCTCAACGACGCTGAGTGCACTATGTCCTGGGCCTAAGAGGGTGTCGTAAGATGGGTGCCAAGCTATAGCTGTTCTAGTCTCTTGAGGCAGGTAGTGTGAGGCAACTGAGGGGGTTAGCCTGTTAACTTGTCCAGGGACCATGGCCCAGGGCCCGCACTATGAGTGGCCAAAAGTAAGGACGCCCGTACCTAGGGAGATACCCGGTACACTAGCTAGCACCCACATAAAATGCACCACAGAGTACTTGCAGGAACAGTCACCGAGTACAGTGCATAGAGGAGGAGTTCTGCCTAGCCTGGGGTATGCCATACATCATATCAGTGGGCAACAGTCAGAATAGCATCAGAAAGCATGCAGAGAGTGTTCAGTGAGCAAGTGGAGGTCAGTCAGTGTCTAGGAACAAGTTATGTACTAGACACTGAGAATAGTGAACTTATACATTTGGAGGGCTCATCAAAGATGGCGACCGTCACTACATGTGCTCCGCGGAGCAAGAAAGAATCCAAAATGGCGACAAACATGCCATCCACGGCCCAGCAGTTAGCAGCCGAAGTAAAATGTCGGTTCCCGCCAATCCTGGAGCGCGCACGTGAATCGTGCAAAGAAACTGTGCGAGAAATGTGGCGGGCGATGTGCAGGTGTTTGGCGCCAAACTCAGATCCCCTGCAAGAGGAGCGGAGCGGCGCGAAAGCCGAAAGCCCACCCACCTGTGCTGTGACTGGCCAACAAACCAGGCCACGTCACACTGAAAGAAGGAGTGCCCCCCTCTTGTTTCCACCAGAGGGAGGGGGCACAAGGAGAGCCAATCAGGAGAGCCTTCCCCAGCGAAGGGAGGGACAGGAAGTGAGAGCGAGGAGCTTCATTTCTGTCTGACATTCACAGAGAGTGGAGCTGAGCAATTGAACTGTTCCACCCCTGAGCGAAATATGGCCGAACTGAGCACCAGGAGGCTTACTGGTAGTGGAGGTTGAGGGCCACGAATACATCCGGTGCCTTTGCGTCCACTGCAGGATACCCAGAGCCGTCCCCAGCACTAAGGCACAATGCCCTCAATGCGGCACGTACTACCTGTGGCCTAACGAGCCATGGCCACTGATCGAAACCCCGCGGGGTGCCTCTCCAGGAACACTAACGGAGGTGGCGGAGACGAAAGACAAGGCTGCCCTAGTTCCCCGCTACACCCATGCGGTAAGAACCAAGGCCCAGCCAGCTACAGAGCCGAGAGAACCAGCAGCGGAGGAGAGCGCGACCGCAGTGGAGGTACCGGAGCGAGCCCGTTTCGTGCCACTACCCACTGGCGGTATCGCCCAAGAACCCGGTGACTCCCTTGCGGAGGAGCCGATCGTAATATCGTCGGAGGAAGAAGTTGGCGTCCCATCGGTGCGATGCGCCTACCGGCGAACCACCCCAGCTGTAACAAAGATGGCAGTCCACTTACCGGAGAGGAGCAGACGAGTCCGGACACCTTCCGACGGCAAGCGCTGGTGCGGCCTAATGCCCGTTGCAGTCCCACGGCCGTGGTGACTCCCAGTGCGGCGGAGATGGCATCCGGGACGACTCCGGAGGACCTCGAGTACATCAGCCTGCAGCGGAGCGGTAAGGAGACTCCACCACCCCCTTACTCCCGCCAGGCAAAGACGGCACCTGCAGAGGACAAGAAGGAGAGGCTTGCGGCCTACTTACCAGTCCGCGGACCGGATGATCCACCACCGCCCCTTCCGGTCTTCGACGCACTTCCGGTGCGTGACCACGGAGCGGATCGAGATTCCATGGGCACCGGCGATGACATCACTTCTGGGTCCGACTGGAAGAGAGGCCCGGGAGCGCTGTTCTCCCCACGGAGAGTAACCATGATGGCTGCAATGGCCACCCTGAAAAGCCAAGGCCCATCTAGAGGAGCATGAAGCACGTCGGAGAGAGCAACCAAAAAAGCGCCCACTGGTCGCGGTATTACCCGCTTACTGGACACTAACTTGAACATTGCCCCAGCCCCAACCCCTAGCTCCATCGCCCCGGCCCCTGCCCCGTCACGAGTGTTGTCACCGGGACCTAGCGGGGATAAATTGAACAAGTACCCCAAATATTTCAGAGATGTGCGGGACTGGGAATTGAGCGATGAGGGGTCTGATGGGGAAATACCATATGCTAATGTAATACGTGTGCCTAACCCTGTGCCTTTTTCTCCTGCAGCTAGAGGGAGGGCCCGAGGGTCTCACACTACAGCAGAGGCTGGGCCTGTGAGTGAAGTGGTTCACAAGATGAACCTTACAAAGTATTTCAACGCCAAAGGGAGGAGAGATTGCTCGCGCTCTACAGAGGCGGGGACGTCCGGTGTCTCATCCCAAGCAGAGTCCGAGATAGAGACCACTAGCCCCTTATCAGAGTACGAGCACCGTGACAAGTGGTGGGCCCCCTTATTTACTGGGTACCACGCAGGTATGGACCGCACCAGGTTCTTACTCATCCGTAACAACATAGTTGATCATTGGTGGACGGAAGGTGCCTATACTCCCCAGGAGGTGGCGGACGAAGTAGAACACAGGTACTGGGAGATAGAGCAGAAGATCATTCTGCCCAAGGGCCCCAGTATTTTGTATGATGATATTGCCCCTACAGAACAAGAGTTTTGGGTACTGCCAAGCAGGGCGGGCCATAAGAAACTGACCAAGTTGAGCCGGGCAGACAGAGCCATAGTGTTCCGGTATAGACAGCCCCACGGGTATGAGTATCCTTATGTGCCTTAACTCATAATGAGAGAAATTGAAGAGAACCGAGACAGTTGGCTTAGGAAAGCCGTGCAAGAATACTTAAGGACAAAGTTTGGTAAGGCGGGTTACCACAATGACGATCGAATCAGTGAGGTGGTCCGGGTCTGGAGTATAGGACGGTGCATATACATGCACAGTGTAATCTACCGGCCAGAATCTGGGTCGGTACAGCCCTACTATATAACTGTAACTGACCATAATGGGAGAGAGCACTATTACTAGTTGGTTCTCCCCGTTTGGGAGTACCCGGCTACTACTGTTGTTACGCCATCTGGTGGATGGCTTGCTAATGTCCTAACATGCAATGTGTTGTTTTCCCAGATGTTCATCTGCAGGATGTTGCTGCTAAATTTAGGTCCAAGTGGGGACCATTGGATTCCGTAAGGGAGAGTGTAGCCCCGGTAAGTAATGGGGGCTATATATCTTTCTTCTACTGGTGTAAGTCCTGCTAATAGCTGGCCGCCAGTAGTTATCATGGGTTTTCCCTGCTTCAAGCCCTGCCGTGATTGGTAGAGGTAGGCACCTGACTCTGTGTGGGAAGGCATAGACACAGGGGAGGGCCTGCTGACATCATGAGGGGTGGGGATGACTAAACTTAGTTGCAGTTCCTGTCTGTGTGCAGGCAGTTAGTGTTGGAGTGCCTGACTGGACAGTCAGAGCAGTAAGTTAGCTAGGATCCTGTGGAGTAGGGCCTAGTAGCAATAGGTGGACCAGTGCCCTTCACCCTGCTTAGGGGGTGAGGGAAGAGTAGCACCACCCTGAGCGCCCTGGGCTGGGGGTGGAGGCAGGGAGCAAAGAGCCCTAGACAGCCCATCCTGAGGGTGCACTTCTGGAGGGAAAGGAGAAGGAGGAACAGCTTGTACACTGTGTCTAAAGTGTTGCTGTGTGCTGCTGCTGCTGCTGTGTGCTGCTACTGATCTGCTATGAGTACAATAAAGACCATTGCTGCTTTTATAAAGAGACTGTGTGTGAGATTGGAATCTCTCGCCCTGGGACCAGGGCTTTCTCTGGGAAGATTCCAACCTATCCCCAAGGTTTCGCCAGAGAATGGAGGCGCTGCACCACCACCACTAGAGATGAAGGCATACTGTATACCCCAGAAGCCTGTCCCTGTTGTCCCCAATACCAACGCGGGAGACCCAGGCCCTCCTGTTACAAGCAGGTACGCACCACCCAGATACACGTAGCCAGCCCTCACTACACCCTAGGGGGACAATCTGTGTCCGGGGGGGGGAACATGGGCTACAGTATAAACAACATTTTAGGAATAATAATAGAATTTAGACATACAGTATATCCTTAATAGACGTAACATTTGCAAATACCAGCTTTGCAAAACATACTGGATCAGCTGGTAACTGTTGTCCTGCCTTATCGAGAGGATCTTTTGCAGCTACTCTGTTAGACGTCGGCTACTGTGGAGGGGGTTATTTGGCGGTGACTGACCAGATGCATACACATGGCAGTGTGTTTAACCCACCGTGTCCTGTTCCACTATAATGCTGTCTCTAGGATTGGCAGATATCTGAAAGGTGTTGTATGTGGATTTGAAGCTGGCTGCTCTTTTTGCTCCTTTACTGGGGACTGCCCACTTCTATACTGGATATACAGGCTTTAAAGCCTTAATGACTCTACTCATGTATATCGGAGCACACTTATTGCAGCTGGTGCATTAAACTTTGCGAGATATGCAGGCATTTTTTTCAGCAAGCAGATGACATCTCTCAGCTGATGAGTATTACTTTATTTTTTTGCTGCCTGCCGATAGCAATTTATTGTATTCAAGTTTCATTCTGGACATTACATTATACTCATTTATATATTTTTTTGACCTTTCATTTTTTGT
The DNA here is from genome assembly GCF_040206685.1 of Ascaphus truei. Classification (NCBI taxonomy): domain Eukaryota; kingdom Metazoa; phylum Chordata; class Amphibia; order Anura; family Ascaphidae; genus Ascaphus; species Ascaphus truei. Next base: position 110,313,860 of record NC_134487.1, on the reverse strand, counting down.
TTCTGGACTTTCTATGGTCATTTGACTAGGATTCTGTGCTCTATGATTTTCTGGATTTTTGTAACTTGGACAGTGTGCTTATATTTCATAATCCATCAATTGCACTTTAACATGTCGTGATCACTTAGCTTTAGCACGACAGGTTAAGTTGGTATTTGTTTTCATCTAGTTCAGCACAATTCAGTACTAGTTTAACATTTTGTGACAGTCATTATTTACTTTGAAGTATAATTTATTTATTGGTAATTGGATTATATTTATAGCATATGGGAATTTATATACACAATTTTTACTTATATATTTGCTTTTCTTTATTTATCTTGGGTATCAGAGTATATGTTACAGTAGGAGAATAGCGGTATCACCATTTTTTACTTATTTTTTTATATTTGTCTGTGTATTCTGTTAATTGCCATTAAAGTAAATTTTTGCATTTTCACTTACTATTCTTGTCATTTTGAGTGCTTTATAGAGGACTTGCTTTTTTTCTCTTTTTGTGTGTCTCATGTATATACACACACACACACACACACACACACACACACACACACACACACACACACACACACACACACACACACACACACACACACACACACACACACACACACACACACAGGTCTGCAAATCCGGTCTTTGGTGCTCTTTATTCCCCTACTCGCGCCAGGAAAAAAATTAATTAAATAAATTTAAAAAATCCCCCTCCCTGATTGGGCTGATGCGGGAAAGAGGGTCGGTTGGCAGCTCTGGGTCAGGCACGTTGGTGTTCCCCCCCACCCGATCCCCGCTTGCTGCCCTGGGTGGAAGCTAAGCTCAGGGGGGGGGGGATCCCCATGGCTGTTTCCTAGGGCTGGAGGATCAAGGTAGGTGAATGCGGGCACGTGGGTAATGGGAGCGGTAAGAAGGGCTGGCTGGCAGCTCAGAGTCTCCTGTCCCCGGTCCCCATGGCTGTGGCCCAGGAGGGAGGTAGGGGGGTCATGTGCGGGGGCAAAGTTGGCGGGTGGGTGCTGGACCCAGCATGTCCCCCTCCAGCCTTGGTTCCCTTGGTTGCCCTGGTGGGTTTTGAGGGGGGGCGGTAGAGACTTAAGTCCGGCGGTTGGCATGCATGGGGCTTCCCGCTCTCCTCGGGGCTTCCCTCGATTGGGGAGGTGGGTGTATTGTGGCCATGTGGCTGGTGCTCCCCACCTCCCCAGTTACCAGTGCTGCCCACTGGTGGCTGTTTGAGCAGGGGGATATTTGGGGGAGATGGGTGCGGTGGTCCCATGACCTGGGTGCCACTGCCCCGCCCTCCACATCCACTGCCCCCTCACTCCACATCCACTGCCCCCCCTCCTCATCCACTGCCCCCCCTCCACAACTACTGCCCCCCCTCCACATCCACTGGCCCCCCTCCTGACCCCATCCCCAAGGTAAGTCTGAATTTTATATGTATTGGGGTGGTGGGTGTATTTTGTATATCTATTGGGGTCGTGGGTGTATTTTGTATATGTATTGGGGTGGTGGGTGTATTTCGTATATGTATTGGGGAGGTAGGGGTATTTTGTATATGTATTGGGGTGGTGGGGATCTTTTTAAAATGTATTGGGGTCTTTTTAAAATGTATTAGGGCCAGTCACCCACCCAGTCACCCACCCATCCTGTCAGTCAGTTAGTCACGCACCCAGTCAGCCAACCCAGTGACCCACCCAGTCAGTCAAGTGTCACTAACTCACTCACTCATTCACCCACCCACCCTGTCAGTCAGTCAGTCACCCAAGTCAGTCATATAGTCAGTCATTCACCCACCCAGTCAATCAGTCACCCCCCCCCCAACCACCAGTCATGTTTGAATGCCTAATGATTTAGTGCTATTAAATTAACTTTTTCTACTGAGTGTGCTGCGGAACTTCTGTTTTTTGTATATCTGTTGTATATCTACTGGACGGCTTGTGTTCCCTGTCTATCTGCAAGCACCTGAATCTCTGTTAATATAATATATATATATATATATGCGCTGGGTGCACACACATAAAGCCTTAAATAAAAAATAGAAAATGAAAAATATACTTAACAGAGATTCAGGTGCTTGCAGATCAATACAAAAAAGGTTAACCCAAAGGTGAACAAAGAACAGCACTCAAGAATAATGCAAAGAAAAACCTGTATTGAACAAGGTACACAAGCACAAAAAATCCAATGTTTCGGTCCGGACAGGGGCCCCTGTAGAAGGTCCTATCCAGACCGAAATGTTGGATTTTTTGTGCTTGTGTACCTTGTTCAATACAGATTTTTCTTTGCATATTCTTGAGTGCTGTTCTTTGTTCACCTTTGGGTTAACCTTTTTTCTATTGATTTCTACAGAACATGCACCTTACCATATATACGCCAGTTGAGTGCGAGCTGCTTCATTCTTACATATACATATACTGTATGTGTGTGCATGTGTGCGTGTGTGCGCACGCGCGCACGTACATTTGCACTATTCCCTGATTATATTCTTTATATAGATCACTTGACATAAAATAGTTATAGTGGTTTTAATATTGATAAATATGTAGCCAAATCCCCCTTCATAGCTCTGGTGGAGGGGGGGGGTCGGGGAGCTGCCTGGCTGATGGTAGGGGCCGCCGGAGTTTCACACGCAGATCAGGAGTGTGGAGCGGCCATATTGGGTGTCGCGCATGCGCAGAACAGCGAGGTGCGGCCATCTTAGGTGGCTCTGCACACACAGCAAGGGACTGCAAGTCCCAGGATCGTCTGGGGGTAAATACCACATGGGGCAGTCTGAGCCAATAGGGCTCTAGCAACAGGAAAAACAGGATATCCTCTGCGGGCTGAAAGCCCGCGAATCAGTCCTGACGGAGGAGGCAAAGGAGTAGGTACAGTCCAGGGAGCAGTGCTTCCCTGGGCTAGGCCTACATCTTGCCTCTCGGCCCCTGCTAGGCACTGAGCCATTGTAGTGGACTGTGTAGGGAAGGCCCTAGATAGGGACTCTTCACCTTAATGTTAGTAGTGTTATTGCACTGGTGATTCGATGGCCACGTGGTGCCCTGGGGTCTGGGACCAGGTCACAGGCCGCAGACCACAGGCCACATAAGACATTTAGGTGAGACAGTCCGGCTGGAGCTCATCCACGAGGCGGATCAGGATCATAAGGAGTGAGGGAATAGATGTCGGAGGCCACGCTGTGAGGGACATGACTAATCCTTATTCCACTGGCGGTACCTGGGTTCAGGATTGCCCAGGAAGGTATACGTGTACCAACGATTCACAAGAGTCGTGTTACCTCACACTTGGGTAGGACTGACTGGCAAGGACATCAGGGTTATTGGTGCCACTGCACCCTCAGAAATTTGGGGGGATCACCAAGTGTTGGGACATTGAGTATACACTGTGGGTACAGGGGTACTTTTATTATGTGTACATTATTTGTTAGTGTGTGTACAGTAAAGATTAGTTATATACCTTGTGTGTGTATCATTCATTACTGTGATTGGTTCCTGTGAGGAGTTATCCTGACAATGCTAGGATCCTTCATGGGTGGAGGTGCTGCGCCGATAAGGAGAAAGAACTCACCCCTGGCTCCCAGCGCGGAGGCTTAGGCCTCCTGTGAGGCCTTTTGGGAGTGGGCTTTTGAATGCCGAGCACCTCCGCTTCACATGGTCATCTTCGGCCGGGTTCGTTGTCACTCTCCCTATACGATGTGTGCTTAATATCGTGCCAGATTCCGGGGTTCGCTGATGCCCTGTAATGCTTGCATTCACCACAAACAAGACCGGACCCCAGTACTGAGGCGGGAAGGTATGACACCACACACCCATGGCAATGGGACCAAGCCCGGAAGGTGGATAGTCAGTAGCGCTTGGTTGGAATTGTAGAAGATAGGTTATTATGATACTTGCCGGGCCGAGGAGTGGAGCCAGAGGGAAGGTGAGGTTATGACTGCTGTGATCCGGGGTTGGAGCCAGGAGAATGGTCAGTGTCCGTAAGCCAAGGTCGAGGGTAGGAGCCAGGAGAATGGTCATTGTCCGTAAGCCAAGATCGAGGATAAGAGAGCAGCGGTTGGTCAGAGGTGAGCCGGGGTCTTAGCCAGAGTGAGTCCAAAGATAAAGCCGGATCGGTACGAAGGAGTTAAGGCAGCGAGAGGTTAAAGGCACAAGGCAAAGCTAGACAGAGAAATGGGAACGCAAGGAACCGTAGAACTATGCTCAGCAAGGTGTGAGAGTGAGAGAAGGAATTAAATAGTAGGGCTGGACGAATAGGGCTGCGAGGTGGGACGGAGGTGCGATCCCTGTAGGAACTGGGATTCGCTGTCAGCTTTAGGAGAGAGGGAGAACAGCTGATGTGCTTGACGCGCATGTGCATGGTGCGGCAACGGAGCGCGCAGACTCGGCGGGAGGAAGGACCTTATTCCGCACGAGTACAGGATGCCCCCCTGCGTATGCGCGCGTCATGACGGAAGCGGAGGCAGGAGAGAGAAGAGAATGCCCTCGGCGGCGTGGTACAGTGGGGATCGCGGGAGACGGCACAACCAGAGGTAAGGGGGAAACCCTCTTTGAGAGAGGTGTTCCCCGGTTCCTTACATGCCCACCCCTTAGATCTTGCCTGTGATTACACACTCTTATGGAGTACAGTTCTATTTACCTGACACCATTTTATAATGGAGGAAAATGTTCCCCAGTTCCTGACGCTCCCTGGAGCTCCACTCGGCAGATGTCCGTGCATATACCCTGAACTGACCATAAAAAACTGGAGAAGTCTAGTGTCAGCCCTAGTGTAGAGGAGCTTCTGGTCTTTACCTTTCCCTGGAAGTCCCCGCCGGAATGAGGCCAGCGCTGCGGACGTTGGCAGCCAATGGTCAAAACGGAGCAGTGGCGGTTCCTGTGGCTCGGCTGGTGGACGGAACGAAGCTAGTCCAGAGACAGTCCACACTTGCTGATCTGGCAAGTCCACACTTGCAAGTCACCGCTTGTCCAGAGGCTCAGGCATTGGGAGGAACAATACAGCAATTGGTGGATGGTCTAGCGCAGTCCTCGCAGGCACACAACTACAGTAAGTTAAAAGCTTTTTCTGGGATATCACCCATCACCGTCGAGGAAGAAGAATTTGGGAATTGGAGAGATTTTACCCTGCAAGCGCTCAAGGAATGGTCCTGTTCGGGAACTGTGAAGAGACAACGGATAGGTGAATGCCTGAGGCCCCCAGCAGCAAACATTGTGAGAATGCACCACAGGCTAGAGGGGGAAGCCACAGCCCAAGAGTTGGTGGAACTCTTCAACCAGACTTATGGCATAGAGGAGGATGAAGACAAACCCTTGGCCCAGTTTCGTGCTCTCCGGCAGAAGGAGGGAGAAGAGCTGTCCACGTTTGTCCGACGCCTACAGCTATTCTTGTGGGATTTACTCTCAAAGAAGGTTATTTCTGCAACAGTCGTGAATGAATACCGATTCAAGCAGCTTATTAAAGGATCTCTACCCTCTCATCCTATAGCTCTTATGATGCGATGCACTCCCCTGGTGGAGAAAAGACTGGTAAAAAGGACACAGCACTACTTCCATGCAGAGTAAAAAAAGATCAAAACTAGAGCGTTCCCATAGTGGAAAAAATATATACTAACTTATTGGATCATGAAAAACACACACAGGCAGGAGGCCCACATCTACGTGTTTCAAGCCATAGCTCTTTATCAAGGTGAATAACGAATGTACTCACCAAAGTGTATTTATTTATGCTGTGAGCGCCATTGTCTCCAATCCCCTCTCCTTCCGGGAGCACCGAAGTGACGTGGAAACTGTGACATCAGCGCGTCAAAGCAACAATGAAAACTTTATTAACAAACGTTCAACAGCGGTACAATCACTGTTGAACGCTGTATGCTGTGAGCGCCATCATCTCCATTCCCCTCTCCTTCCAGAAGTGCCAAAATGACGAGGGAACTGTGATGTCAGCGCGTCACAGCAACAATGAAAACTTTAACAAATGTTTAACAGCGGTACTATCACTCCAGTAGTAGACTTAAAGGGTTAAAAACAATATCGAATTGAGACCATATAATAGAATAAAAACCATAATAGATATTATTGTAAAAAAAGAACAATAAACATTCGAAACAGATCTACCCTATTGAATATTAGATCCCAACTAGTAAATACTTGAGGGGAAAAAAGAAGAGTAGATATAATTAAAATACAATAGGGATGGTAAACAAATAAGTGTATGACTATAGAGAGGAGGAGGAGGAGGATGAGGAGAAAAACAACAGTAAACAAATAAAGTATATAATCAGATTACTTCAAAATAAGGATAAATAATCAAATACTGTTTGAATGAAAGTATCTTATAGACAATGCTAGTCACCCATATCGGACATGTCAATCTCATGCTAGCAGAGGTAATATTGATCCAGACACGTCCACATTGGTGTGAGTAAAAGGACTGACACTGACACTGGATGACCATAGCCTGAATCAACTAGTTACAGAGAGAAATTGTGATATTGTGTATATGTGTTAATGGGTATTAAGTAATAATAATAGACTTATAATAACAATATAAAGAATATTAGAATACACCCCACACTGAGCTCAAATAGCGAAGAAGCGGGGTGTCCCAACACACAGACACACATATATCCGCGAACCAGAAATCACTGAACAATCACTGTAAAAATGGACTCGGCTCCCAGTCCGAATTCAAACCTAAGGGGATTCTTGTTCTTAGCGTTAAGATTCAATAGAGTTCACACTTGTCTTGAATGTTAATTCTGTTACCTCCTCTAATTGGCATTAGAATATGCTCGATCCCCATATAGGAAAAAAGTTTCTATATTACCCAGACTACAGTTTGTAAAGTGCTGTGACACTGGGTGTGTTAAATCCTTTTTAACAATAAGGCGCATGTGCTCCATAATACGGATCTTAAGGGCTCTAGTGGTCCGTCCCACATATTGTTTCCCACATCAGCATTTTAACACATAAATTACGAATGTGGTGTTACAGTTAATTAAGGATTTAATGTCATATTGACAGCCCGTAGACACAGAACAAAATTGTGATTTAGAGATCATGCTTACACGATTTGCAGTTTGAACATTTGAAACTTCCCTTCGGTAACATTCTATCCATTTGCCTATATGTTTGGAATAGACTTCTAGAAACATAGTTACCTATAGTTTTAGCCTTTTTAAAGGCAAAACGTGGACCATCCATATAGACCTTTTTTTAGGGCTGGGTCTGCTGCTAGGACGCCCAAGTGCTTTCTAAAGAGGTTCTTAATTAGCTGGATTTGTAAATTGTAATGTGTACTAAATATTGGAATATCTGAAAAGGAATTCCACCCTGACTTCTTTTGAAATAATGAAATTCTGTCCAGATTATTCACCTCCTGAAAGGATCTTTTGAGGTCTGTGGGAGAATAACCTCTTGCCTCAAACCTAGCAAGTAATTCTTTGGATTGAGTAATAAAATCATCATTGTTAGAGCAAATCCATTTTAATCAAATCAATTGCCCCTTCGGAATTCCTTTCAAAAGGGGCTTGGCATGACAGCTGTCTACCCGCAAAAAAGTGTTACGCTAGTTGATTTTACGGAAAACATATGTGCTAATATTCATATCATTAAAAAGAAACAAGTCTAAGTAATGTAAATGGCGAAAATCATAATTTTGGGTGAAGTGAAGATTGAAACTATTATTATTAAGATACTCTATAAACAATAATAATGTGTTCACATCACCTTCCCAAATAATAATTAAATCATCTATATACCTCTTATAGAATGTGATAAATTGTCTGAAGGGGTTCCCATCTCCAAACACGTGGACCGACTCCCACCAACCTAAGAAAAGGTTGGCATAGGATGGGGCAAAACTAGTACCCATGGCGGTTCCACGTGTTTGGAGATAAAAACAAAAAATATCAAACAGAAAATAATTGTAAGTAAAAAGTGAATAGCGTCTAAAATGAATGTTCTCTGTACCAGTGATAAATTAGAGTGTTCCAAATTAAACTTGACAGCTGCCATCCCTTGGTGGTGTTCTATGATAATGTAAAGAGAGGTCACGTCATGTGTGACCCAGGCGTAACTTATTTTCTGCTGAATACTTTCCAGTTGTACTAGGAAGTCACTGCCATTTTTGATGTAACTTGGTAGTGACTGGACAGAGGTTTGTAAATAATGATCCACATATCTCGATACACCATCTCCCAAAGATCCAATGCTAGAGACTATTGGCCTCCCAGGGAAGGAGACCAATGTCTTATGGATCTTTGGGAGATGGTGAAAAATCTGGATAATGGGCTAGGCCTCAATGAGAAACTCCAATTCCTTATCGTCCATTACTCCCAAATTCGATGCCTCTTCCAACAGGGCTCTTAGTTCTTTGAGAAAGGGGGAGCTGGGGTCACCTTGTAGTACCAAATATGATGAAACATCGTTAAGCGAACGTAGAGCTTCGTTCTTACAATCAATCTTATTTTGGACAATGGTGGGCCCACCTTTATCCGCCCCCTTTATAATAACAGAAGTATTGTATTTTAAATCATTTAGTGCAGTTTTTTCTGCCCCGGTCAAATTTTTTATTTTGTATTGTTATGGTGAGATGTGAAAAGTGAACCCTCTTGAAAGAAAAGAAAGGTCCCTTTCAATCAATTTGTCAAATGTTGCAAGAAAGTGACCTTTCATATGGACAGGATAAAACACTGATTTATTCCTAAAGCATGACCCCTGTCTGACTAGAAATGTTAAACATTTATATCATCCACATTTTCATCAGCAAGATCATCCATGTCCTGCAACCAACATAGTTATTTAAAGTTAAACTGTGCACCAATTTCACTATGGTGAGAGAGGTTAGAATTATCATTCACAGTTAATTGAGATTGCAAATTTTTTTGGATGTCACAAATAGGCGATTCCTGGTCCTTGCCAGAAATATTATCATCAATAAAAAATCTCTTAAGGGTTAATTTTCGCACATATTTGTGAAGATCCACAACAGTCTCAAACAACTTAAAATTGCAATCGGGATCAAACTTTAACCCTTTGTTGAGTACAGAAAGTTCCGCTTGTGTGAGGATATGGTCAGAAAGATTGATAATTCCTGTATCTTCAATCAGAAGATCTTTTTCCTCTTTTGAGGATTTTTTTTTGTATTCTTTTCTGGCTTCTCCTCGTCCACTTATATTCCCCTGTTTTGTTGAAGATCCAAAGTAGGTTCTGGTTTCAAATTCCTTATCTCTATGTCCATCTTGATCCTGACATCCACTGTTTTGACTTCTCCTAAAAAGGGGGTCACAATCTGAAAGATCAGACTCCCCACTAGCTAAGTGGAAAAATGAAATATTCTTCTTCAGTATCGACTTCTCTTGTTGCGCATGTGATTTTTCAGTTTTATGCAGAGCAGATGAATTAAACTTCATAGATGGCGTTGGTTTCTGCCAAACATAAATTTGATTGCAGAGATAGTCTTGTTTATCTCTTTCAAATTTGACCTGCTTTTTGAGCATGATATCCTTCTCCATTGTGGTAATATTCTTTGATAGAATTTGATCAAGCTCATTAAATCCTTCCATTTTTTTATACTGATGTAATTCAGTCTGTAATGACTTAACATCTTTTTCCAGGCTCAGCTTTTCTTTAGATTTTAATTGGATGATTAGATCCATCAGTTTAAAAGAACAACTGTCAAAGTCCCTTTCCATTTTGTTTCAAACTCTAAATAGGTGAATCCAAATGTGGGTAGCTTCTTTATACGCAGATCTCTTGGGATTCTTTATGTCCTAACATAATTCTGCAGTTATGTCCCACCAGACACGTATATTGGCAGAAATAATTTTTTCAATTTTAGAAAATGGAATTTTTAAACTTCTCTGGTGGAGAAAACCTAAAGTTTCACAGAATTGAAGGGACAGAGTATGGTAACCTCCTCCAAGAAGCCTAGTGCGAAGGCACGTTTGCTGCTATAGTGTTTGATAACTGGTCCATAGTTTTGTTCTTGTGCTTTCTATATTTTTTGGCATATTCCTAGTTTTTTATTATTCCTATATGGTCATTGAGTGCTGTGAACACCCCCCTTTTTTTCTCCATGATACTTGGGAGGAAGAAGGGTCCTCCCTTTTCCCTGTGCACCTTTGATCAAATCTTTTTCTTTTTTTGAGTGCTGTCTATCGCTATATTTGTTTTGATATAATTTTACTCTATTACACGAGATTGTAAAACTGATAGACAAAAATGATTGTCTTTTTCTAAATCTTGCCCTAAGTACTTGATTGACTTCTTAAGGTTGGGTTTTTGGAAGAACATTTTAATAACAAAGATGAACCTTTGGGAACCTAGAAACCTAGATTAGACATATGCACCTGGTAAGGGTTGAAGCCAGCCATAGTGCCAGAATTCAATCAACAAATGAAGTGCTTTCATCTTCAGCTGTTCTAACAGTGCATGCAAATTAAATACATCTGGATTAAAGTTTAGGCAAACAGCTGGAAAAGAAACAAACAAGTGGACTGAAAAGTTAAAGATCTATCTTGAAAGTCTGGCAGAGAACCAAATGGAAAAGAGAAACAGATGACACGTTCAAGGTAAGTGTAATATCTCTGGTTTTTCTGAACTAGGAAAAGTGGCGAGCACACAAGACAGTGTACTCAAAATAGAAATCACTTAAATGCACACACATACATATAAAATATAACCTTTATTGACATTACATAAAACATATATTACCGATAATGTAGGTGTAACCAAAATTAAAATAAATTTGACGACTGTCTGTCATCTGATCTAGATATTTAACCACTTAATAGCACGTTAAACTAATTATCTAGGAGATACAAGGCAGATACAGCAGTGGTATGGGTGAACCACCTAGGACCAGAACCTAATTTGCACCAAAAATACCATATAATGATAGTACCAGGTAAGTGCATATAGTTACAATCATAGGTAGAGAGCTCCCTTAATAAACAAATAAGGGTATGGAAAATCCTAATATCAAAACACTGCTCCTAATATGATGGTGATACTAGTCAGATACACATAGTTATTATCATAGGTATAGTGTAATCCAGATAAAAACTAGAGGTGTATACAGCAGGAACAGGTGAACTCCCTTAACGATCAGGTTAAAGTGTGGAAAAGCCTAATATCATGACCCAACACTGCACCTGAATAACACAGATATCACCGCAGGTGTAATGAGCCTTAGGCACCACATATATAAACACAGGCACAGCAGGTTAGTGCCAGTAGATGAAAACCATAATCAAACTACAGTATGAAGATGTAACTATTTGTCAGCTGCAAATTCGTCAAGTTTAAAATAAAAGACTTCCAAGTAGGAATCTAACAACATCACTACGTGCCCTACGCACGTTTCCCTCCATCTATGGAGCTCCATGATATTAGGCTTTTATATTTATATTGTCTGTTATTTATTTGATTACCATATGAAGCACTATGTACATTAATGGCGCTATATTAATAAAGACATACAATACAATACAATAAAATCGCAAATATATAGAGAAGTGATCGGTTCTGGCCCTAAGGTATTGCATAAATTAGGATATATGTTGAAATGGGAAGCAGACCTTGGAGAGGTCTTAGAACCAGATGAACGGACTCTGATCATTATGGCGGCCGCTAAAAGCTCAATATGCATGACATTGAAGGATAATGCATATAAGATACTGATCAGATGGTATCTCACCCAGTTAAATTATCAAATTTTATACCAGGATACTACCCATTGTGCCCGAGACAATGTGAAGGGTCCGCAGACCTGTTACACATGCTGTGGTCCTGCCCTCGGATTGCCACCCTATGGGACAAAATGAAAGATTGGCTACAGAGGATTTTAGACCTCACAATTCCCCTAGACCCATGGCTCTTTTTACTGAATAGACCAATACTGGGTTTAGCCAAGTGGAACTTAAACTAGTTGCTCACTTCGCAACAGCAACGAGGTGCAAGATCGCAGCATTATGGAAACAGAACAAAATTCCTTCAATCCCCAGAATTCGGAATAGAATTTGGTTTGTTTGCCAGATAGAGAAATTAACAAGTTTGGTCAATGACACTGGCAAAAATTTCCTAAAAGTCTGGACGCCATGGTTGGCTCAGACAGATATCTCAGGGGTAGTGATGACAACAATTTTGCTTTGATAGTTTTGGGTGCACTCTCCTTCAATGATGGCGTTAAAGCAGAGAAATCTAAAGTCCTGGAGACGAATAGAGTTTAGATTAAACCTGTCACATATATAAGAATAGGGGGCATAACTCGCAACTTAACTAGAAATACAATGCACTTGGCTAAAAACTCAAAGGAAAATAATCTCAGAGAGAAGAAAGGACCCTATACCCCCCCTCTCCACTCCTTCCTAAAACCCATCTTACTTTGTATTTTTTTTTTTTTAGTATTATTTTCTGATTGTTGTGTTAAATATGATTGGCATTGGTATTTTTTGACAAACAATGGATGTATGCAATGCATCTGTCCTGTTGCAAAAAACAATAAAAAATCTAAGTTATAAAAAAAAAAGCTGGCACAAATAAAAGCATTTTGTTAGCCACAGAACGGTATCAAATTAGACTTGGAAAAGAGCCAAGTAAGTATACACAGTGAAATGGATAGTAAGTGACTTATTGGAATGTGTGTGTAAAGTACAAGATAATAACATATATTGTATGTACTATAGATGGGGATACTTATGTAGCCAAGTCCCCCAGGCTTACCCTTATCTCCGTGTGCTGAGAGAATAGGGAAGGTTGCAGTGCGTGCAGGGAGTGCTTCGGTACATCGGAGGCTCCGCAGTGACCCGAGCGAGTAGGGCGCCGCAATGTTTGGTGTTTGCGCATGCGCGGTGAGCCTGTGGAGGTGGTGAGGGAGCAGAGGTCGCGCATGCGCAGTAAGGGGTTGTAAGAGCCTGCGAAACAGGAGCTACTCCTATAGGGTGAAGCACACGGGACTACGAGTCCCAGGAGCCTTAGCGAGACCAGGTGACACCAGGGAGCCTATAGGGTGGGTGGATTCGCAGAAGGAAGGATTAGGAGGTTGCGCAGGGGAGCATGTTGGGAGAGCTGATCAGGAGGAGGAAGGAGAAGGAGCTCTGCATGTAGGGCGGCCAGTAGCCCCTACACTAGGCCACATACCCAGTTAGGCCCTCAGTCACCGTGAGTGAAGCGGACATAGGGACAGGCCATAAGTTAGGAACCCAGAGACTGTCGCGTTACCATACCGGAGGTTTGGGCTCAGACCTCGGCCAGCACAGCAGTTGCCAACCGAGTGGGATTGCCCCGGAAAGGTGTCCCTGGAGTGTCTTCATCGTCGGATCCTTTGTGAAGTTCCTTTGCAGCCCCGAGCGCTGGAGCGCTCGGCAGGTAACCACACACACACATACCCTACGTTGGGGGTGGGGGTGGGGCAGGGAACTGTGGTGTGGGATACTGGCCACGGTGTGGTACACGGTGAAGGGGTCGCGTCCTGCGAGACGCAGTAGACCCTATACGGAGGGACACCTGTTTGATAATATGCAAGGATATGGTTGCCAGTATTAAAGTCATTGGTTATTTTATATGCTGTGTGTATTGTATTACATTATTGTCCTGTGAGGAACAACTTCCACTCTGCTGGGAGCCATCACAGGTGGAGGCGCTGCACTTGGTAAAAGGTTATCGGTATTCATATGTGTTGCCCCAGGCTCTCCGTGGTGGAGGCTTAGGCCCTGCGAGCCAACAGGTTGAACAGCATTGGTAGCGCATTCTATTCAATAGGAAACAGGGCTACACTTGGAGGCGCTGCTGAGATCAGACCTGGGGTTCCCCCGATCCGAAATTCACACAGCCACCGTTCCAGAATGACTCTCCCCTCGCGTCAGAGCTTGGCGAATGGGCGCGGCAGATGCAAACACCCACCCGCTGCGTGGTGGCCGTGAGTCAAGTCACTATGGCCTTGCCCTTAGAGACATTACAAACGGCCCTAAGACAACTACCAGGATTCTCCAAAGCCCGCCTGGTGGATTTCCTCATAGACCAAGACACCAAGTGGAACACGCTGCTAGTTGACTGTCGCAGAGACTTAGTGGTCCTGGAACCCTCTGTTCCCCAATACCTACAGCTCCCCAATTCCCCACCTGGCAGAAGCCCCTTTTTCTACCCACTCAGGGACATACCCACCGACGTGCTCCGCGAAGACTGTCATACTCCCGCCGCTGCCAATTACCCGGCCAGTGACGCGGGTAGTTGTCAGTCAGAATTCAGTTACCCGGGGTCCAGTGCGTCTAAAGAAGCTGGACTGTGTAGGGATATGCTGCAAAAACTGAATGACAAGGTAGGCCAACTGGTCTCCCCACCCAGTTTACCACCCCTGGTAGAAGCACTCACTCTGGCTACACACTCCCAAAATTACAGGAAACTGAAAGCTTTCTCAGGGACCCTGCCTGTCCCGGCGGGGGAAGACGGAATAGACCCGTGTAAAGAACACACCAGGGGTGTAATGGAGGAATGGTCCTGTACCGACGCAGTCAAACGCCAACGCATCATGGAATGCTTGAGACCCCCAGCGTCCACTCTGGTCAGTATTCATAGAGAGCAACATCCTGACTTGACCTCCCGGATGATCGTCGAATTCTTGACGGAGGCCTATGGCGTGGCAGAAGATGATGGGTCCCTGTGGGCCAAGTACTATGCCATTAACCAAAAGGAAGGGGAAGACTTGTCGGCCTACATCCATCGAGTACAGATAGCGTTGGAGCCCCTACTTCACCACAAGTACGTTATAGCCTCACAGATGGATGAGTATCTCCGTAAACAATTGAACAGTGAATATATCAACAGTGGCGCTCTAGTTAACTTCGTGCAACAAAAAATTAGTGCAATAGTGTAAAGACAACAATAAGATATACAAACACATATGCTGATTGCTGCTGTGACCCGGTGGAGGGATTTCTCTCACAATCCCATGTGAAGTAGATGGAGTGTTGATCGTTGGGAAGCGCAAAACATGTGAAGATAGAAAAATAGACTCCTGAAGAAACCAAGGATGGTGAAAAGCGTAGAGTGTCGCTAGCAACTGCATCTCACAGCTGACCAGAACCCCGAATCCTGCTGACGTCACTTCCGGTATCGCTGAAACACATCCGTGAGATGCACGCCACAGCAGGAAGCAGGGCACAGGGGAAGCAGACAACCAATCTATCCTACAGCCGAGATCCAGTATTGAGATCTAAATGCCTGTATAATTCTTTTACCATGTGAGTGTAATACATCTTACCTCTTTTACATAAATGTTTGCATACAGTCTGCACTACAGTACCAACCAAGTTTATTCTAATGCGGCTAGAGCTGCAAGCCGCGAGGTTTCCCAGCTTTGATGCCGAATCCCCTCGGCGTGCCGCGCGTCACTGATGTCACTGATGTCATCGGTAAATGTTAGAATAAACTCGGCCGCGACAGTACGTATTCCATCTCACACTTGTGAGTATTTCATGCAGAGATTTTAAGAAGACATTTCCACTGTTATCACAACAATACTACACTATTAGATTATTTTTTCTATCTTCACATGTTTTGCGCTTCCCAACGATCAACACTCCATCTCCGTAAACAATACCTGCGTGGGTCCAGCCCTAACCACCCCATTGCCAACATGATTAGTGATAACCTCACAAGAGGGAGCCCCCCTACGTTCACGAAGTTGTTACAGCAAGTCAAGGAGCACGAGGCTCATCTACTGCTTCATTCTCCGCAGAAAGCAAAAGGGGTCTCCAACCCCAAGAGTAAGGGGACTAGTGAGAAGAAAGAGGATCCCCCGGACAAAACCGTGGCAGAGTGACCGAAGTACTCGGGGAGGGCCTCTCCCCCCTACAACCGTCGTACGCCGCCCCGTGATCTGTCGTGCTACAAGTGCGGGAAAAAGGGGCACCTATCTTATGACTGCCGGATGGGAGAATCCCGTGATCGGAGTTCCTCCCCCAGGAAGTTCACGCCCAATGCCATGGTCTGTGGAGTATACGCCGCCGATGGAGAGGCCTTGGAGGCTCCGGCTCCACCCGAATCCCGCACCACCAATGACCTAGTTCCGACCACTACCAGAGATGATGACTGTCCCCGTGACTGGAACAATCGAGTGGGACCAGTGGCCCTCATACGCATGTTAGTGGATTGCATCTACTCTTCGGCCTTGCTGGACACAGGGTCACAAGTGACCATCATATATCGAGGCTTCTATGACCAACATCTCCAGAACAGGCCCCTGCAGTCAGCCAAACACATAATAGTGAGGGGCCTGAGCAATGAAGACTACCCTATCGATGGCATTGTGACGGTGTCTCTGGAGATTCAGCAGCTCAACACCGGGAAATCACACTCCATGAACGTGGACGCCCTTGTGTGTCCGGAACCCAAGGACCTGCCCAAGTATTCTGGGGACCAATGCCGACATTGTGCAGGCCGTTATCCGGGCCTACTTGCAAGAGACGAATGAATTGCCCATGTCCAGTCTTCAACTGCAGCTTATTCAGGTGGGCAGGGACCCCCCGGCCTCGGTTCCTGAGAGCTATGGACTGTTGTTCTGCAGCAGAGCCGGGCTAACGGAAATTCTGCCGGGAGCGGTACAGAGAATGCCGGTATGGTGCTCCTATGCCGAGCGTGAAGACACCGAGCACCTCTTCTCATTGGAAAGCACTCCTGAAGAAGATGCCCGGAGAGGATACCGAATAGTACCTGAGTTTCGGAACTGGGCCGCTGCCATTCCTCATCGCATCTATGTGTTGGTGCAGAACCTCTCCCCCTTCACCATGGCTATAGATGCTGGACAACAATTGGGTCGGATCTACCCGGTCAGTCTAGTGGATGAGCCTGTCCAGGTCAAAACCGCCCGTGCCGGATGCTCCCCAGAAGGGCTAGAATTCGACTTCGTGTTGTCCAGGCTGCCCGAGGAGTTCAAAGAGAGGCTAAGGGGGCAATTAGAGGACAGGCGTGACGTCTTCTCTACTGGTGAAATGGATGTAGGGTGCAGTCGCAGTGCCCAGCATACTATTCGGATGAATGACACGACTCCCTTTCAAGAGCGCAATCGGCGCATCGCCCCTAGGTAGGTCGACGATGTACGGGCCGTGATTCACGAAATGGAGAAGGCCGGGATCGTCACGGAGTCAAGGAGCCCCTACGTGTCCCCCATTGTGGTGGTGAGAAAGAAGAATGGGAATTTGAGACTGAGTGTGGATTATAGGACATTGAATAATCGCACGATTCCTGATCAGTATAACCTCCCTCGCATAGAAGAGATCCTGAATGCCCTCAATGGGAGCAAATGGTTCAGTGTGTTGGATCTAAGATCTGGGTACTATCAGGTGCCCATGAGCCCAGAGGATGAAGAGAAGACAGCCTTCATCTGTCCGTTGGGATTCTATCAATTCACCCGCATGCCACAGGGCATTTGTGGTGCGCCGGCCACCTTCCAAAGACTGATGGAGAAAACCTTGGGAGACCTGAACCCCAGAGAATGTTTGGTGTATCTGGACGACATTATCGTTTTCGGCAGAACACTGGAGGAACATGAGGCCCGACTCCTGATGGTACTCGACCGTCTCGGCCAAGAGGGACTCAAGTTGTCCTTGGATAAATGCCGATTCTGTAGGACCTCAGTGACCTACGTGGGACACATGGTGACCGCCGAGGGAATATCCACTGACCCCGCCAAGATAGAAGCCGTAGTAAGCTGGCCGCGCCCCGATAATGTGGTAGAATTGCGCTCTTTCCTGGGGTTCTGCAACAGTCTTTTCAAAATATATCCAGAAGACACGGGACGGAAGGCAACCTCTGCACGACAATCTTTCGGGGACAAGTGGACTACGGAGTGTGAACAGGGCTTCCTGGACCTGAAACAGAGCTTGACGGCTGCCCTGGTGTTAGCCTATGCCAACCCCGAACAACCCTATATCCTACATGTAGACGCTAGTCTTAGCGGACTAGGGGCCGTACTACATCAAAAACACCCAGAAGGATTACGACCGGTAGCCTACATCAGTCGCAGTCTGACACCCAGTGAGCAAAACTATCCAGTGCATAAGCTAGAGTTTCTCGCTTTAAAGTGGGCCATCGTGGATAAGCTTCATGACTACCTCTATGGAATTACCTTCGAGGTGCGAACGGACAATAACCCACTCACGTACATCATGACTTCTGCTAAACTGGACGCAGCTGGTCATCGTTGGCTGGCTGCCCTCTTCAACCACAATTTCACCTTGAAATACAAACCGGGCCCTCTGAATGTGGGAGCCGATGCCCTCTCCAGAAGACCGGGGCTGGTTGCCACCCCCGACGACGACCAATGAAATCCCCGGTCCTGGGATGAGAGCCATGTGCTGCACCGCAGCTATAGTTAATGATCAAGTAGCATTCTCCGAATTAAGGGTGGCGGATTCTCTAGGGTGTGCGTCCAAAGCCATCCCGGCTACATACAGTAACCCTAGTGGCATGCACATCACTCCTGACAAAATCATATCCTGGAAAAATATGGTGTGTTATGTGACAGGGTCATTGACTCAGTATATGTTAATAGGAGATGGCAGTATGCATGCTTTCCAGTAGACGAGGGTTGAACCCAGCTTGTTAAGCAGACCACAGGGGATTCAAATTAAGCTAGTTCACCTGCTTTAAAACAGGAAGAGGAAATGCCTCTGGGGCGGCAGTCTCTCTCTCTGAGGTGCAGAGAGAAGACAGAGGAGTGTTGACAGACAGACACAAGCTGCTCAGATTGACCCTGTCCCAAGGGGGGAGAATAAAGCTCCCAGGTAAGGAGCCAACTGCTATTGCTGAACCTTGTTGGGCTGGACTAGGTTAGCTAGCCAGCCAGCCAGGTAGTTAGCCTGCACTTTTTGTTTAGTCAGTGCCCCGACCGGGGTTAGGCTTTTTGTTTACGTTTCAATTTAAAGGGACAGTGTACCCATTGTTTTAGTTACCTTTTTTGGACAAATAAATCCACCAGCACTATTTCACCAGAAAAGTCGTGTTGTCTCCTCACTTACCACGACCATCCTACCACATGTGGTGTCAGAAGTGGGATGTCGAACACCCTGTAAAAGGGGCGGAGCTACCGATTGCGACTGGTGGGACCTGTCCACGCGGTAACTATCAGTATGGAGGACGTTGTAAAGGCCTTAGTGCACAGCACCGCTGTTCAGCAGGAAAACACGGCTGCACAACGCGAGACGAACCGGCTACTTGCAGCCCAGCTTGACATTATTGCAGAGACACAGAAACAGCTGATTGAGCAGCTGACCCAGCTGACCCAGATTAAAATGGACACTACCAGTGCGGCCCGTCCAGGCGAATGTGTACCTGCAGAAAATGATGACGTCGAGGGATACCTCATGTCCTTTGAGCGAATCGCTTCCCGGGAAAGTTGGGCCCGCTCCAAGTGGGCTGGGATTATCGCACCCTTTTTACTGGGGGAAGCCCAAAAAGCGTATTGTGACCTTGACGAAGAAGCCGCAGCAGACTATGACTGTCTGAAAAGCGAAATCCTTGCAAGGATTGGAGTGACTCCCGCAGTTTGTGCGCAGAGATTCCATACGTGGAGATACCAGGAACAGAAGCCACCCAGGTCACAGTTATGGGATTTGATTCAACTAGCGTCCAAGTGGCTGAAACCAGAGGAATATAGCCCGACACAGATCCTTGAGATGGTGGTGTTGGACCGTTTCATTCGAGTGTTACCCCAGGACCTTCAACAGTGGGTAGGGCAGGGAGATCCCCTCTCTTGTGATGCCATGGTAGGCTCAGTGGAGCAGTTTCTGGCTACCCGTGAACTGTCACGCCCCACTCGCACAAACCACAACCCACGTACCAACTCGAACAGTAGAGGCCAGCACTGGCGCCAGGACCCACGACCGTTCGCACGATTTGAGCGGGTGGAAGAAAACCCGGATAGGGACAGAAACTCTAAATCTCAGAAAGGGTTTCAAGAACGAACTGGGCCAATTGTTTGTTTTGAGTGTGGTGAGACAGGACATATTAAGGCTCACTGCCCACAGTTGTCTGAGCCAATGGAGTGTGCGTATGGCTCTGTGAAGTCTGAATTTTGTGGAGTGGTAGGTATGACCCGCGAGGGAAAACGTACCCACAACTTCCTCACCACGGTGATTTTAAATGGTAAACCAGTCTCCGCCCTGGTGGACTCAGGGAGTAATATTAGCTTGGTATCAGGAAAGTTGGTTAAGCCTCTCCGGTTACACAAGGGGGAGAAGTTGCGGGTATTATGTGTGCATGGGTGTACGCTTCCGTACACCACGACTCTGATAACAGTAAAAATCGAGGGGAAAGTTATCCAAACTACGACAGCAATTGTACCAAAGTTACCCCATTCCCTAGTGTTAGGCTGTAATTTCCCGGGTTTTGACACCATGATCAGAGGACAGCTCACCTTAAACAATCCTACTCCAGATGAGCTTTTTCCGTTTACAGACCCCGAATTAGTCTCCGAGGTGTCTAAAACTCCGAAGTCGAAACGAGAACGTAGGAAGGAAAAAAAAAGAGGTACACCCCCACCCCAGTTAGCACTGGCCACTACTCCTGACAGAGAGGGACCAGAGGGAGAAGAGTTGTCCGAGACAGGACCTGTTGATGCTCAGGTGTCCGAGTCGCCCGTGGAGGTAACCGGCCAAACTCCAGATGAGGAAGGTTTTGAAAGCCTAGAACTTTCCCTGACTAACTTTGGTAGGGAGCAGGCTAATGATCCCCAGTTGAAAAATGGGTTTAGCCAGGCAGTAGAAGTTAATGGAGTCCCGGTAGAAGGGACAACCAAGGAATCCTATCCCTATTTTTGTATTAAAAATGACTTGTTATACCATGTGAGCCAAGAGGAGGGCCAAGAGATAGAAAAATTGCTAGTACCCAGTTCATTAGTAAGGAAGGTCCTGGAGCTAGCACACTCTCACTTATTGGGGGGTCATCTGGGAGTAGAGAAGACACAGCAAAGAATCCTAAAAAGATTTTACTGGCCAGGGATATATAATGCAGTAAAGAGATTCTGTGCCTCTTGTCCTGAGTGTCAGTTGACAGCCCCCCGACCAAGTTTGAGGGCCCCATTGATCCCTATGCCTGTTATTGAGATCCCATTTGAGAGGATCGCCATGGATATAGTGGGTCCCTTGGAGAAATCTGCCAAGGGTCATCAATACATCCTAGGGATCCTAGACTATGCCACTCGCTATCCAGAGGCGTTGCCTTTACGTAATACTTCCTCCAAAGCTATAGCTAAGGAATTGTTACAGGTTTTCTCCCGACTTGGGATACCGAAGGAAATTCTGACAGATCAGGGTACCCCGTTTACATCTAAGCTTATGCGAGACTTATGTGTAGAGCTAAAAATACAGTCCCTAAGAACCTCTGTTTACCATCCGCAAACGGACGGACTGGTAGAACGATTTAATAAAACTTTGAAGATGATGTTGAGAAAGGTGGTTGCTAGTGATGGGAAAAACTGGGAAACCTTGTCGCCTTATCTCTTGTTTGCTATCCGAGAGGTGCCACAGGCCTCTACAGGGTTTTCCCCATTTGAACTCCTGTATGGGAGACGCCCAAGAGGGATTCTGGATAGCCTCAAAGAAGAGTGGGAGCAACAAGCTGTTCCAGGGAAAAATGTCGTCCAATTTGTGGAAGATTTGAAAGAACGTATTGCACATATTACCCCCATAGTCAGACAACATTTAGAAGAGGCACAGAGGGCCCAACAGAACCTTTACAACAGACAGGCTACGGTTCGCAACTTCCGACCAGGGGACCGTGTAATGGTGCTTGTTCCCACGGCCGAAAGCATGCTGTTATCACATTGGCAGGGGCCATATGAGGTTCTAGAACAGGTCGGTCCGGTGAATTATAAAATTCGACAGCCAGATCGGAGGAAGGTAGAGCACATCTATCACGTAAATCTATTAAAATCCTGGAAGGATAGAGAGGTGTGTCTGACGGTAGTAGCTAATAAATCCGGGAAAGGGGAGGAACCACTTGTTCCAATATCGGCAGAACTCACCCCTGAATAATACAGAGAAGCTGTGGACTTGGTAAAAAGGAACAGGGATGTATTTTCCAGCGTACCAGGGAAAACTAGGGTGATTTCCCATGATATCGTCACCAAGCCAGGCGTAGCCATTAAGATAAGACCCTATAGAATCCCAGAAGCCAGAAGAGGGACTATTCAGTCAGAGGTAAAGAAGATGCTAGATTTAGCCGTAATTGAGGAGTCTCATAGTCAATGGTCCAGCCCTATTGTCTTGGTACCTAAGCCAGATAGGTCAATACGGTTCTGTAATGACTTTAGAAAAGTAAATGAAGTCTCGAAGTTTGATGCCTATCCTATGCCACGGGTAGACGAGTTAATTGAGAGGTTGGCGAGGGCACGTTTTCTAACCACTTTAGATCTTACAAAGGGTTATTGGCAAATCCCCTTAGCAAGTTCAGCAAAAGAGAAAACGGTCTTCTCCACACCTGATAGTCTTTTTCAGTATACTGTTTTACCCTTTGGTCTTCATGGGGCGCCTGCAACCTTCCAAAGGTTGATGAATAAATTGTCACACCCACACTCGAACTACACCTCAGCGTACTTAGACGATGTGGTAATTCATAGTCCATATTGGGACTCACATCTACAAAAGGTTGAGGCAGTGTTGAGAACCTTTCGGGAGGCGGGTCTTACAGCCAACCCAGCTAAATGTTCAGTTGGCCTAGCAGAAGCAAAATATCTTGGCTATGTTGTGGGAAGGGGACAGTAAAACCCCAGCTCAATAAAGTTGAAGCCATTGAGAGTTGGCCCTGTCCCCTTAAAAAAACCAGGTTAGAACATTTCTAGGCATTGTAGGTTACTACAGGCGATTTATACCCCATTTTGCAACCCGGGCAGCACAGCTTTCAGATCTAGTAAAGGCAAAGGCACCTGATGTTGTAAAATGGAACAGTAATGCGGAGACCGCATTTTTAGACCTACGTACAGCACTCTGTAGTCACCCAGTTTTGGTAGCCCCGGATTTTACTAAGGAGATTTTTCTGCAAACGGGCGCCTCCGAATTAGGTCTCGGAGCAGTACTGTCCCAGTTTGTAGGAGAAGAGGAACATCCGGTCCTCTATTTAAGTCGCAAATTGTGTCCCCGCGAATAAGGATATGCCACAGTAGAAAAAGAGTGTTTGGCCGTAAAGTGGGCAACAGACACATTGAAGTATTACCTGTTAGGCAGGTCTTTTACGCTCATTACAGATCACGCACCCCTACAGTTGATGCATAGAAATAAAGAAAAGAACTCGAGAGTTACCCGTTGGTTTTTGTCGTTGCAACCTTTCAACTTCACGGTCCAACATCGGCCAGGCATACTGCACGGTAATGCTGATGCACTCTCTAGGGTGCACAGTCTCGGTGCACGGGCCGCTCCAATCGGTAACGTTACGCTGGGAAGGGGGATATGTGACAGGGTCATTGACTCCGTGTATGTTAATAGGAGATGGCAGTATGCATGCTTTCCAGTAGACTAGGGGTTAACCCAGCTTGTTAAGCAGACCACAGGTGATTCAAATTAAGCTAGTTCACCTGCTTTAAAACAGGAAGAGGAAATGCCTCTGGGGCGGCAGTCTCTCTCTCTGAGGTGCAGAGAGAAGACAGATGAGTGTTGACAGACAGACACAAGCTGCTCAGATTGACCCTGTCCCAAGGGGGGAGAATAAAGCTCCCAGGTAAGGAGCCAACTGCTATTGCTGAACCTTGTTGGGCTGGACTAGGTTAGCTAGCCAGCCAGGTAGTTAGCCTGCACTTTTTGTTTAGTCAGTGCCCCGACCAGGGTTAGGCTTTTTGTTTACGTTTCAATTTAAATGGACAGTGTACCCATTGTTTTAGTTACCTTTTTTGGGCAAATAAATCCACCAGCACTATTTCACCAGAAAAGTCGTGTTGTCTCCTCACTTACCACGACCATCCTGCCACAGTTACCAGATTCGTGACCCGATAGCCGGCGCCATCCGCCACGCTATCCAGAGAAATCATACCGACCTACTCAAGCGCGCCCCGGGCGATGTGGGGGGAATTCTGATGAGAGAAGCAGATAAATTCGAAATACGAGAAAATCTACTATATCGAGTTGTGGAGTATCATAATCATCTAAGTAGGAGGCAGCTGGTCCTATCTAAAATGCTACAATATTTGGTGCTAAGGTCATTACATGACGAACATTGCCATCTGGGTGTCGACAAAACCTTTGGACTCGTGAGAGATAGATTCTTCTGGCCAAAAATGAGAGTGGCCATGGAGCATCATTGTCGACGGTTTAGCCGATGCATCCAACGCAAAACCCTTCCCACCAGAGCCGCCCCAATGGGCCATTTGAAAAGTACGGGTCCCATGGACTTAGTATGCATGGACTTCCTCTGTATTGAACCGGATAGCCGGGGAATCTGCAATTTGCTGGTCATCACAGATCATTACACTCGGTATGCGCAAGCCTTTCTGACGAAAGACCAAAAAGCCATCACGGTAGCCAAGGTTCTTTGGGAAAAATACTTCATACATTATGGGCTTCCCAACAGACTACATTCAGATCAGGGCAGAGACTTTGAGAGCAAACTAATCTGGGAATTATTAAAGATCTTGCATATCACCAAATCATGAACCACCCCGTACCACCCTGAAGGAGATGCCTTGCCCGAACGGTTCAATCGCACTTTGCTAGACATGCTGGGAACCTTAACGGGGATTCAAAAGACTGAGTGGAGTAGACATGTTGAAACGTTAGTACACGCCTACAACTGTACCAGGCACGAATCCACCGGATTCTCGCCCTACTTTCTGATGTTCGGGAGAGAAGCCCGACTGCCAGTAGACATACGGTTACGGGTCTCCACTGATGGGGTTCATAACGCCACTCATTTCAAATATGTACAGAGACTACAAGAGAACCTGCAACAGGCCTATCAGCAAGCTGAAAGATCTACGGAAAAGCTGAACGCTGGTAATAAGAAACGCTATGACCACAAGGTCAAACACCGGGACATTCGACCAGGAGATGCGGTACTTCTCCGCAACTTGGGAGTACCGGGAAACAAGCTGGCTGACCGGTGGCAAGAAGCAGTCTATGAGGTAGAGTCGCAAATGCCTGGCCTCCCGGTCTATCGTATCAAGGACTTTGAGGGCCGGGTAATGGTATGGCACCGAAACCATTTGCTTCCTATCCCGCAAGTGGAAGGGGATGAGCCCGAAATACCAGCTATTCCATAGGATGGAGAAACGAACCCGTGTGAGGTTGGCCCAGAGACTGACAATAATACGGCCTATGAAGACCCACAGGAGGAACCCTCTCAAAGGGGCCCTCCGAAACGACGAGCATCTCCCGGAGGAGCTACGGGTAAAAGGCTCGGTAAACAAACACCTAATACGGTGGCTCCCGAGAATTCTACTTTGGACCCGCAGAGTCCATGTTTTGTGCCGTCCAATGATCATGTAGAGACTGTAACCCCCACCAGGGAAGAGGCTGCGCCTCCTGACTATAATAGTCATTCCCCCGAGGGAGTGACAGAAGAACAGCTCCGACGGAGCCAGAGAGTTGGGCAGCCTCCAATGAGGATGACCTATGATCAGTTTGGGGTACCCCATTATGAGGATCAGCAGTGGGCTCGCAATCGAGTAAAGTCCGTTATCGTTATGTTCAGTGAAATGTATAACTTTATATAGAGTGAAGTGTATCGTTGTACGTATTCATGCATTTTTATTATATAAACGTTGTGAAGTTGTTGTTCTAGTATTCCAAGCAGGAACGTTGGAGTCCACAGGGGGGAGGATGTAGCCAGGTCCCCCAGGCTTACCCTTATCTCCGTGTGCTGGGAGAATAGGGAAGGTTGCAGTGCATGCAGGGAGTGCTTCGGTACATCGGAGGCTCCGCAGTGACCCGAGCGAGTAGAGCACTGCCATGTTTGGTGTTCACGCATGCGCCGTGAGCCCATGGAGGTGGTGAGGGCGCAGAGGTCGCGCATGCGCAGTAAGGGGTTGTGAGAGCCCGAGAAAGAGGAGCTATTCCTATAGGGTGGAGCGGAGTCCCAGGAGCCTTAGCGAGACCAGGTGACGCCAGGGAGCCTATAGGGCGGGTGGATTCACGGAAGGAAGGGTTAGGAGGTTGCGCAGGGGAGCACGTTGGGAGAGCTGATCAGGAGGAGGAAGGAGAAGGAGCTCTGCATGTAGGGCGGCCAGTAGCCCCTACACTAGGCCACATACCCCCGGCCCAGTTAGGCCCTGAGTCACCGTGAGTGAAGCGGACATAGGGACAGGCCATAAGATAGGAACCAGACCCCTTTAGTACCTGTAGGAGAGTTGTTAAACCCAGAGACTGTCGCGTTACCATACCGGAGGTTTGGGCTCAGACCTCGGCCAGCACAGCAGTTGCCAACCGGGTGGGATCGCCCCGGAAAGGTGTCCCTCTAGTGTCTTCATCGTCGGATCCTTTGTGAAGTTCCTGTGCAGGCCCGAGCACTGCAGCGCTTGGCAGGTAACCTCAATAAGTGCACCAACTATAAGATCAGAACATAGTGGCTGCGCAGTTACACACACACATACCCTATGTTGGGGGTGGGGCAGGGAACTGTGGTGTGGGATACTGGACACGGTGTGGTACACAGTGAAGGGGTCGCGTCCTGCGAGACGCAGTAGTTTAGTGTCTCCTATACGGAGGGACACCTGTTTGATGATATGCAAGGTTATGGTTGCCAGTAGTAAAATCATTGATTATTTTTATGCTGCGTATATTGTATTACATTATTGTCCTGTGAGGAACAACTTCCACTCTGCTGGGAGCCATCACAGGTGGAGGCGCTGCACTTGGTAAAAGGTTATCGGTATTCATATGTGTTGCCCAAGGCTCTCTGTGGCGGAGGCTTAGGCCCTGTGAGCCAACAGGTTGAACAGCATTGGTAGCGCATTGTATTCAATAGGAAACAGGGCTACACTTATATACCAATAGGTAAGAGGCACAAGGTCCAGGCAGCTCTAAAATTTGTCAACCAGTCCAGAGGGAGATACACAGAGGGAAAGAGAGAGTGCACACTGTAAGGTAAGGGAAAGATAAACAATTTAATCACACTATTAATGGGTAGCAAAACACTAAAATGTTAAAATGCATATAGGCGAATGGGGAGGGGGACAAGGGATAGCAGAGCAATAAAAACGTGTGGGGAATGACTTAAATCCCCAAAAGTTCAGTAAAAAAAAATATATGTAGCCAGGTCCCTCTCCCTTACCTTCGCCATGGTGAGGGTAGTTGCGGGTGGCGACGGGCTGGCAAGCGGCTCCCTCTGCAGGGCGTCGCCATCATGGATGAGCTCGCAAATGTGCGGAGGCTCGTACATGCGCAGAGGCGACGCGGCGGCCATTACTAAAAGTGAGAAGTGGCAGACCAGGCGCTCCATACTGCAGGGATGGCCCACATTCGCGCATGCGCAGTTAGCGGTAGCGGCTGCCAATATAATGTCGCGCATGCGCTGTATACATAGCGCACGTGGCCCCAATGTTAAAGAGGCCCATGAGGAACTACAATTCCCAGTAGCCCCATGGGCTAGAGCACATGTGATTCCACAGCAGCAAATAGGGCATACAGCTTCCCCTGAAGGGAAAGATATATTGTTGTGCGCTGAGTCAGTGAGTCAGTAGAAGCTGGGACACAGAGAGGGGAGGGTGTATGTGTGCAGGGAGGCAAGTAGCCCCTGCACTAGGCCAGAAATCTCCCCTTAGGCCCCAGCTATGCCCTACTCACCCTCAGCTTGTGGTTGCTACAGGGACTTCACCTTAGGTAGGGACACGGACCTGTAGAAATAGCACAGTGAGGGTCACAGCCAGGAAGCGTTATATCCTGGCCATTGGTAAAGGTGAATAATCCTCTGCAGTGTCAGAGGCAGAGACATTTCAAGGTGATCACTCCCCTTGTCTATATGCAAAGAAAGAAACACAGAACAGAACCTTCTTTGGTATGTATGTCTTTATTTATATAGCGCCATTCATGTACATAGCGCTTTACAGTAGTAATACACGTGACAATCATATAAATAACAACTAATACAGATAATAGATCATGGGAATAAGTGCTTCAGACATAAAAGTAACATTTAGGAAGATGAGTCCATGCTCTGAAGAGCTTACAATCTAATTGGTAGGTAGGAAGAACGTACAGAGAAAGTAGGAGGGGATTCTGGTAAGTGTGTCTGCAGGGGGCCAAGCTTTATGTATCATGTATATAGTATTAGCCAAGGTGCTACTCATACTGTATGCTTCTTTAAGCAAGTGGGTCTTAAGGTGGGTCTTAAAGGTGGATAGAGATGGTGCTTGTCAGGTATTGAGGGGAAGGGCATTCCAGAGGTTTTGGGCAGTCAGTGAGAATTGTTTTAGTGGGAGAGGGCATTAGATACAAAAGTGGAAGAGAGAAGGCATCCTTGAACAGAATGCAAGAGTCAGGGTGGCACATAGCGAGAAATTAAGGATGAGATTTGGGAGGGGCAGAAGAGTGTAAAGATTTAAAAGTGAGGAGGAGAATTGAGTGTGAGATGCGGGATTTGATTGGAAGCCAGGAGAGTGATTTTAGCAGGGGAGACGCTGAGAAAGATTTAGGAAAGTGTAGAGTGATTCTGAAAGCAGCGTTTAGGATAGATTGTACGGGAGATAAGTGAGAGGTGTTGGTCTGAAGAAAGGACAGTTGGTGCTGAAACGTCACTGTGCTCACTGGCTCTGATGTATTGAATACAAATAGAAGTTGTTTGGACTCTATCCTAGTCTTTTGTGTGCTTCTTCTAACCTACCTTTTATAACATCTAAGTTGGAATGGAAACTGGCACTGCAGGCCGACTACCCGCCTGCCCACAAGCAGTCACCAATTATGTAACATCTAGATTGGCACAGTGCTTGTTTAATAGTTGGATGTCCTAAATATCTAGTGTCACGCCTGCATGCCCGCAGACCTGGCTAGACCCCAGAACCGAGGTGGGAACGGTATGATACCACACACCCACAGCAGTGGGAGCAAGCCCGGAGTGTGATATAGCGTTGCTGGGCCTGTAGAAAAAGCTGTTAGCATATACTTGCAATGCTGGGGATTGTCCGAGAGAATAGTCGTGTCCGTGTGCCAGATCCAGGAGTCCAGAGGTTAACGTAGTAGAGGGCGTAGCAGTGTTCACAGGGATACCAGATAGCAGAGTAGTCCAGGACGAGCAGGGGTCAAAACCAGGGAGGTCCAATAAAACACAGGAGCAGGATACAGGGAGTACACGGAGAGAGCAAAGCATAGGTCAGGTACACACAGGGAAACAGAAACTATGCAGAGCGGGGAAGAAGTGGACAGACAGGGTTTATAAAGGAGGAGTTACCAATAAGAGAGAGGGGAGGAGTAGAGTGAGAAGTGGGAGAAGACAAGGATAGGACAGGAAGAGAAGAGGAGGAGACAGAAGGGGTGGACAGTGAAAAGGCCTGAAGGGATTGGGAGGCGGAGACCTGGGAAACAGGACAAGAGGAACCTGTGTGTGCGCCCTCTGTAAGGTGGGAGTGCTCGTGCACTGGTTGCAACCCAGCAAGGGATCACATTGAGCAAGGGAAGACCGCAGGGGGCGGACGGAGTTCAACAAAGGGGAACATGCGCGCGACGTTAGACTGCGCGATGGCGTACAGCAGCATATCGGAGGAGACAGGTGAATCAGGGAGTGCCGTGTCGGAGCGTGTGCGCGTGCCCTCCGAGGATTGGTGGAGTGCACGCACCGGACGCGTCACCAGGCACGCAGAGCGCTGCGCCGCGGGCACCACGCCAGGAGGAGGCATAGGGAACGTGTGGGTACCTATGGGGAACACGCTGCGGCAATGGGAGAAGGGCAGGTGGGAGTCACAGGAGATGGGAGAGAGGTACAGGGAATCTCCTGAGTCGTCACAGTATCCCCCCCTGAGGCTCAATCTCCGAGTGATCCAACCATGGTTTAAGGTGAAATTTCTTGTGGAACTGGGAAAGCAGCCTTGGGGCGTGGACATGTTCTGCAGGTACCCAGGACCGTTCCTCAGGACCGTAACCTTTCCAATGTACCAAAAATTGAAGTCCCCTTTTGGACAACCGCGAGTCGATGAGAGACTGTATTTCATACTCTTGTTGGCCCAGGGTGCACACTGGCTTGGGTCTGCGAGAGGGAACCGGAAAATGAGGACTGGGCACGAATTCCTTAAGGAGGGAAACATGAAATACAGACGGAATTTTCATAGAGGGCGGAAGCTCCAGACGATAGGCTACTGGGTTAACCTTCTCTAGGATTTTAAATGGCCCCAAGAATCTAGGGGACAGTTTGGGTGAAGGAGTCTTGAGCCTAATATTTTTGGACGACAGCCAGACCAGATCTCCTGGTTTAAAAGAAGGACCCTTCTGGCGGTGGCGATCAGCCTTGGTTTTTTGTTTGGCAACCGCAGACTGTAAGGATTTGATAATTTTTTTCCAGGATTCTTGTAAGTTGGTGATATGGGAGTCGGCTGCAGGAAAACCTGAAGGAGAAGGGGAGAGAGGAAGACTACTGGAGTGAAAGCCACAGTTGATGAAAAATGGAGACTCCTGAGTAGACTCGTTCCTCAAGGAATTAATGGCAAATTCGGCCCATGGTAGGAGGTCCACCCAGTTATCCTGTGAGTCGGAAATGAAGCATTCAAGATACTGTTCAAGGGTTTGGTTCATCCTTTCCGTTTGGCCGTTGGTTTGTGGATGGTATGCTGATGAGAGTAAGAGAGAGATACCCAATCTTTGAGAAAAGGCACGCCAGAATTTGGAAATGAACTGCGACCCACGGTCAGAGACTATAGACGTGGGAACGCCATGCAACCTGAAGATCTCTTTCGAGAAGACATCCGCTAAGGTGGCAGAGTTGGGAAGACCCTTGAGGGGCACAAAGTGGGCCTGTTTTGAAAATCTATCAACCACGACCAAGATAGTGTTCATCCCACTGGAAATAGGCAGCTCAACAATAAAATACATCGAGATGTGTTTCCAGGGTTGTTCAGGGATGGGAAGAGGTAGAAGCAGTCCCGAAGGTTTATGATGGAGGGTTTTACTCTGGGCACATACAGGACAGGCGGACGGGAATTCGAAAATGTCTTGATTCATCTTAGGCCACCAAAAAGTCCGTTTAATGAGGTCTGCGGTTCTCTTGAAGCCTGGATGCCCAACTGCTCTAGAGGAATGACCCCAAAGGAGGATTTTATGGCGGAAACATGGAGCCGCGTAGAGACGTCCTTCTGGTACCTTGGACCTGCTGGGAATGTGTGCTTGTGCCTTGTGAATCTCATCTAGTATGTCAAAGTTGTTGGCAGCGATTAAGCACTTGGCCGGAAGAATAGGTTCCGGAATTTCGTTAGCTTCAGTC
Source organism: Ascaphus truei (assembly GCF_040206685.1). NCBI lineage: Eukaryota > Metazoa > Chordata > Amphibia > Anura > Ascaphidae > Ascaphus > Ascaphus truei. The sequence goes on along the minus strand of NC_134487.1, from coordinate 110,282,490 downwards.
TCAGAGGCAAACTGACGGGAGAGAGCATCCGCTTTAACATTCTTGGTCCCTGGAATGTAGGATATGGTGTAGTTAAAGTGAGAGAAGAAAAGTGACCAGCGAGCCTGGCAGGAGCCCAGGCGGCGAGCCCCCTCAATATATAACAAGTTTTTGTGGTCGGTGAGGATGGCGATTGGTTCCTTGGAACCTTCCAGAAGATGTCTCCACTCCTGGAGCACCATTTTGATGGCCAAAAGTTCACGATTACCGACATCATAATTTTTCTCTGCTGCTGAAAATTTCCGTGAAAAAAACCCACAAGGGTGGAGTTTCTCTTGAGGAGAAGTCCTCTGTGAAAGAACTGCACCGGCTCCTACGTCTGATGCGTCTACCTCTAGAGTAAAGGGGAAGGAGGTATCCGGATGATGAAGGATGAGGGCAAACACGAACGCCTTTTTGAGAGTCTCAAAGGCTGCAATGGCCTCAGGTGACCAAAATGAGACGTCGGCGCCCTTTTTGGTCAAGGCGGTGATGGGATGTGCAATTGAAGAAAAATTCTTTATAAACTTCCTGTAGTAATTGGCAAAGCCAAGAAAACGTTGCACAGCCTTGAGCGAATTGGGAAGTGGCCAGTCGAGAACCGCCTTTAGTTTCTCTGGGTCCATGGAATAACCCTGGCTGGAGATAATGTAGCCCAAAAAAGACGTGGAGGCCTGGTGAAACACACAAAGCCTGGAGAGCATAAGTTTGGTATGTTGAATATGTTTCTCCAAATTTTTAGAAAAGATCAGAATATTGTCAAGATAGACAATGACAAAAGTTCCCAATACATCACGGAAGATGTCGTTCATAAATTCCTGAAACACAGCTGGGGCGTTGCACAGCCCAAAAGGCATAACAAGATATTCATAGTGTCCCGAACGGGTGTTAAATGTTGTTTTCCACTCGTCTCCTTCTTTTATACGAATGAGGTTATAGGCACTCCTTAAGTCAAGTTTTGAGAAGATGGAGGCTCCTTGGAGACGATCGAACAGTTCAGAAATGAGCGGGAGCGGATACCGGTTTTTCACCGTGATCTTGTTGAGACCGCGGAAGTCGATGCATAATCTCAATGATCCATCCTTCTTTTTCACAAAAAAAAAAACCAGCCCCGGCAGGAGAGGTGGAGTTGCGGATGAATTCTTTTTCCAGATTTTCCTGAATATAAGCAGTCATTGCCTCGGTCTCCGAAACGGAGAGTGGGTAAGATTTCGACTTAGGCAGGACAGTCCATGGGATGAGGTCGACCGGGCAATCGTACGGGCGATGGGGAGGGAGGACCTCAGCTTGTACTTTATTGAATACGTCTAAGTACTCATGGTACACGACGGGCAGAGACGAATGATCGGTGGGTACCGAGTTGAGTCCAGCAAGCACGAGCACGGGAGGCAGCACTGCCATAGCCCCTGCGGCTGAAGACCACTGGATGGGTAGGGTACCGGACCAATCAATGTGCGGATTGTGGAGTTGGAGCCAAGGCAACCCTAATAGAATCTGTACAGAAGGAGATTGAAAAAAGTTAAAGACAATTACCTCCTTGTGACCATCAGCCAGGGTCAAGGTGAGGGGAATAGACTCCCAAATGATGTAAGCCAGTTGAAGTGGTCATCCGTCGATGGCTTCAAGGCCAACTGGGCTCTTCCTTCTGACCATGGGAATTTGATTCTCCAATGCGAACTGCTGGTCCAGGAAATTACTGCCCGATCCGTTATCGATGAATGCTTCAACCTTCACGGTGAGGTTGGGACCCTCCAGCGTGGCTGGTAGTACAAACCTCTTAGGAAGAGTGTTGGGAGGAGAGGGGTTATGAGAGACAGTACCCAGCAGAAGACCCTCTACCTTAACAGGGTGTGCCCGTCCCGGCTTCAAGGGACAATTCTGGAGACGATGTTCCGAGGAAGCACAGTGGAAACACAGCCTGTTCTGGCGCCGGCGCATTAGCTCAATTGCCTGGAGTTGTTGGCTGCCAACCTGCATAGGTTCTGGTATCTCCAGGGCCAAGAGGGGCGTAGCGGATGACCTGTGAGAAAAGGCAGGGGAAGAAGAACGGGAACATTGTCTCTCATTTCGTCGCTCCTGCGTACGCTGATCCATGCGTACGCTTAAGTTGATGAGTTCCTCCAGGGACGTAGGTCGGGCGTGAGTAGCCAGATCATCTTTAAGCGTATCGGAGAGTCCATGCCAGTACGCAGCGGTGAGGGCTTCATCATTCCACTGTACTTCGGCGGCCAGGGTACGGAACCCGATGGCGTATTTGGCAGCAGACTTACCACGCTGAGAAATATGAAAGAGAGCAAATGCGTCTGACTCGCACCAGGCAGGGGTATCAAACACAAGTTGGAATTCGCGTCTGAATAACATATAGTTCTGCGTTATTTCGCATCTACGCTCTCAAAGGGGGGAGGCCCAGGCAAGGGCATCTCCGGTAAGCAGGGCGTAGATATAAGCAATTTTGGCACGGCCAGTAGGAAACAGAGAAGGGGACATTTTGAACTGTACCTCACATTGATTGAGGAAACTGCGGCAGCTAAGGGGATTCCGATCGTAGCGGTTTGGAGATGGAATCCGTGGGACAGGGCTGGCGTAGGTAGCAACAGGTGGGGTAGAAGCCCTGCGCGACTCCGGAAGAGAGGCATTAGTTAATCGCTGGGAGAGAGTGGACAGCTGATCACTGACGAGTTGAAAAGTCTCTAAGGGAATAGTGATCTCAAATACTGTACCCACCTCGGGGGGGTTCTGCGTTTGTTGGGCTCTGCATAATGTCACGCCTGCATGCCCACAGACCTGGCTAGACCCCAGTACTGAGGTGGGAATGGTATGATACCACACACCCACAGCAGTGGGAGCAAGCCCGGAGTGTGGTATAGCGTTGCTGGGCCTGTAGAAAGAGCTGTTAGCATATACTTGCAACGCTGGGGATTGTCCGAGAGAATAGTCGTGTCCGTGTGCCAGATCCCGGAGTCCAGAGGTTAACGTACTGTAGTAGAGGGCGTAGCAGTGTTCACAGGGATACCAGATAGCAGAGTAGTCCAGGACGAGCAGGGGTCAAAACCAGGGAGATCCAATAAAACACAGGAGCAGGATACAGGGAGTACACGGAGAGAGCAAAGCATAGGTCAGGTACACACAGGGAAACAGGAACTATGCAGAGCGGGGAGGAAGTGGACAGGGATTATAAAGGAGGAGTTACCAATAAGAGAGAGGGGAGGAGTAGAGTGAGAAGTGGGAGAAGACAAGGATAGGACAGGAAGAGAAGAGGAGGAGACAGAAGGGGCGGACAGGGAAAAGGCCTGAAGGGATTGGGAGGCATCATTATCTCATTGCCTAAAATTGAAAATGGGATCCTATTTAGGCTTTTTTATTTTGACCATCTAGTTTAGACCCAGACAAGTCAGCATCCAAACTGCCATGCTATGCGAGACACGCTATTATATCAAGGTTGCAATTGACACCTGGCTTACTGGTAAAGGTAAAGAGAGAATTCCTTGGATCCATCAGACAAGCAATTAACCACCAGGGATCCTTTTCAAATGAAACCTAAATATGATCACAGGCACCCTGTAGCACATAATATAAAAAAGGTTTGGGGCTGATTGTATTTCAGCTGAAGTGGCAAATCTAGACATTTTTAGCCAAAAATCCCCATTGACTTTAATGACACATTTCTGCCAAAAATGGCCCATTCTGCAGCTCTTATTGATATAGAAAGAAACCTTTTTTTAGTGTTAGATAAGTATACCATGTCTGCTATTCATTCGCTGGGCTTTTGAAAGCCATGAAATTACATCCGCAAGAAGCATGTGCAGACAAGTAATTCCAGAGCTATTCAGGGAGATGAGTAGCAAAGTCCGCAATGCCATGGAGATTTCCACTGTTCCATCTGTGCACTTAACCCCAGACATTGATAAGTGACCCTAGCCAAACTAAAGACAACATGACAGTCATGGCCCATTGGGCATCTTCATGATCTCTTTCAGAATCAGATGCAATTTCCACTCCCAGGTAAACTGCTGTGTATGTCGTGAACTTCACCAAGAAACATACTGGTGTCAATCTCTTGACCAAATTTGCACTTTCCCAAGAAATTGTATGTGCTCCCCAAAACTGGAACGACCTAATGGAGATTCTCACATCCACCACCAGTTTAAGTTCTTTCAAAACAAAAGCTGTCTCACATTTTAATCTGGTCTGTAACTGTTACATACGCCCATAGTATATATTATCTTTAAGTATGCATGCAATGTCTTGTATATAATGTTCACTTATGTAACTGTATTTGTAACCATGTATTATTTGTCATTTTAACTCCTATGCCCAGGACATACTTGAAAATGAGAGGTAACTCTCAATGTATTACTTCCTGGTAAAATATTTTATAAATAAATCTTGTTGACTACTGCACATACCTTGTATCGCTCACACCGTCATCCTGATTGAATAGAGTTTTCATTAAAATGACAGGACTATATAGGTGATGCAGGTAGTGGCATGCAGGGCCTGTAGAACAATTCATAATTCCTTCACAGCTTGCAGAAATCTGAATGACCTATAACAGGGTCATAATTTGATCTTCCATCAGCTCAAACAAGAGTGGAATTCAACTTTCTACATGTTACAGAAACAAGTAATATCCAGCTATAGAGCATATTATGCCGTAGGGGAATTGTAAATGGCCTTCTTCACTCTATCAAGTGGAAACTTATGACTCATGTGTGTTAAGTATTTCAAATTTTTGCAGTAGCCACAAGGGAAGTCATGTGTGAAAATGCTTCCCGAGTCAATTTCCCTCATCCACCTACGGTGAAAAGCTAGAGAAGCAGTAAGAGCATTTGCAGCAGGAATCTAAATGATTTGCCAGCCTCTTTAACAACCTTTCTTCCGCCCCTGATGAGGATCCAAGGGACACCATCATTTTTAAATCTGAACACTATGGGGCCTATTCTACAAGCCTTGATAACCCACTTATCGAAGCCTTTTCGGCCAAAATGCCTACAGCTATTCTTTAAGCCTCGATAAGTAGGCGAAAAAGGCATGAATCACAATTATAGCAGCCATCAAAAACACATAGCCAGGTGAGTGGTAATAAGCCACTTATCGACAGGTTCTGAAACTTGTGCAATTCTAGTAGCAATTAGTTTATCGAGGCTAATCATGGCTCTAGAATGGCGAGTTTCTCTCAAAATCCTCACGCCAGAAAAAGTTGATGTGATGCTGGGAAGGCGGCGAGAGAGGACTTAGAAAAATAAATGCATTTCTCCTGCATCGGATTGATGCCTGGAGTCTCCGGAGCTGATACCCATTAATATCAGTACCAGAGGCCCCCAGCATGAATCCCATGCAATAACAATGCATTAAGAGGCAACTTCATTACCTTAGCGGCTAACCGCTAAGGCAATGAAGGGGTTAACTACCAGTGTCATGTTTATTGTATGTAGGGGGTAGGTGAAGGTGGTATTTGGCCCATGGTGGATTGCGTGTTAACGTTGTGGGTCGAGAACTTGCAGATACACCGGGATTCGGAGGGTGAAGACCTCTAAAGGTAAATAAAATATTGAAAGTATGTAATTGTATTTTTTCAGGTTTTTTGATTGTATTTTTTTTTAATGTTTTTATTTGCCCATTGACTGATAGTGATAATGTATTAATCTGTGCCCGATACAGATAAATACAGTGATAGGCAATGCATTTTATGGCAAATGCTTGGTTTCAACTGATAGTTATTTTTTCTATTTCTGTTTATAGTTTGGCATTTGGATGGCTTGTTTTTAGTACATTTTCAGATTGTTTAGTGATTTAAATTAATTAATTGTTTTATTGGCTAGTGGTTTTATTTATTTAATTTATTTGTTGGCTAGTGTTTTTATTGATTTAATTGATTTGTTGGTGTAGGACAGCGTTTCCCAAATGGTGGGTCGCGACCCGGCACCGGGCCACGGCACCAAAATTGCCGGGTCGCAGCGAGGCTGGCCGCGCGGTGTCTCCCGTCCGCCTCCGCCCCCCCCGCTCGAGTTAAAAAAAATTGCAGCGATTCCCCCTGCGGTCCCGCGCGCATGCGCACGACAAGCAGGGCCCGCTCCCTTCCTCCCCCCCGCTCCCAACGTGGGACGGAGGAGGAAGTCCTCTGCGGCCCGCTTCCTCCCGCGACCCGCTTCCAGAGCTCACCTCCCGTGGCACCTCCTCCCGAGCCCACCTCCCGTGGCACCCCCTCCCGAGCCCACCTCCCGTGCCACCCCCTCCTGAGCTCACCTCCCGTGCCACCCCCTCCCGAGCTCACCTCCCGTGGCACCCCCTCCTGAGCTCACCTCCCGTGGCACCCCCTCCCGAGCTCACCTCCCGTGGCACCCCCTCCCGAGCTCACCTCCCGTGCCACCCCCTCCCGAGCTCACCTCCTGTGGCACCCCCTCCCGAGCTCACCTCCCGTGGCACCCCCTCCCGAGCCCACCTCCCGTGCCCCCAAGCCCACCTCCCGTCCCGGGCAGCAGGGGATATCGGGGGCAGCAGGGGAAAGCATCCGGCGGCAAGGTAAGTCACCCCACCCAGTCACTGTCAAAGTCACTGTCAAGTGTCACTGTCACCCATCCAGTCACTGTCACCCACCCAGTCACTGTCAACCCCCAGTTACTGTCACCCAAAGTCACTGTCACCCAGTCACTGTCACCCACCCAGTCACTGTCACCCACCCAGTCACTGTCACTCACCCACCCACCCACCCAGTCATTGTCACCCACCCAGTCATTGTCACCCACCCAGTCATTGTCACCCACCCAGTCACTGTCACCCACCCACCAAGTCACTGTCACCCACCCACCCAGTCACTGTCAAGTCACTGTCAAGTCACTGTCAAACCCAGTCACTGTCACCCACCCACCCAGTCACTGTCACCCACCCACCCAGTCACTGTCAAAGTCACTGTCACCCACCCAGTCACTGTCACCCACCCAGTCACTGTCACCCACCCAGTCACTGTCACCCACCCACCCACTGTCTCCCACCCACCCAGTCACTCACCCACCGTCTCCCACACACCCACCCAGTCACTGCCTCCCACCCAAGTGTCCCAGTCCCCCCAGTCCTCCCTCCCCCCCACCCACCCAGTCCCCCCTCCCAGTCCCCCCACCCACCCAGTCCCCCCCTCCTCCCACCCACCCAGTCCCTGGCCCCCCCTCCAGTCACTCACATCCGTCATTGCCTGTAATTCACTGTTTGTGTCTGTGTGCGTATAGGGGAGAGCGAGTGTGTGTGTGTGTGTGTGTGTGTGTGTGTGTGTTTCTGTATCAGTGTCTGTGTGTGTGTATTAGTGTCTGTGTGTATCAGTGTGTGTGTATCAGTGTCTGTGTGTGTGTGTATCAGTGTCTGTGTGTGTGTATCAGTGTCTGTGTGTGTGTGTAGCAGTGTCTCTGTGTGTGTAGCAGTGTGTCTGTGTGTGTGTATACGTGTCTCTGTGTGGCTGCGTGTGTGTGTGTGTGTGTGTCAGTGGCTGCGTGTGTGTGTATCAGTGGCTGTGTGTGTATCAGTGTGTGTGTGTCTGGCTGCGTGTGTCAGTGGCTGTGTGTGTGTGTGTATCAGTGGCTGTGTGTGTGTGTGTATCAGTGGCTGTGTGTGTGTCTGTGCAGGCCCTATAGGCCAGTATAGGCGATAAAATTTTTAGTGGGTCACGAAGGAGAAGTTCAAAAATAACCGGGTCACGGAAAAAAAAGTTTGGGAAACCCTGGTGTAGGAGATGTGTGCAGAGGTGCACTGGAGACCGTTTTTAAGGTGAAACTAAAATAAGGCTTTATTGCACCTGGTCTCTTAATACGGCAAAACATTCAAAATAAACAAAATAAAGGCCTACTTCGCTTTGGAGAATATCTACACCTTTACTCCAGCCCTCTCTAACTGGGTGGGTAGCTAAGCTAATTACCACCACACACACCAGTCCAACAAGAAAGTCTCTTATCTGTTCTTGTAGCTGTAGGGGAAGGCCTCTCTGCTCTCCTGGGTTTGCATCCAGAATATCCCAGCCATCTTATTCGATCATCTCCTCTAACCAATGGGGGATATACTCAATACCATTAAAAGTGAGGTGATTTACATCTCCCTTATCGCACATCATGAAATGTTTGGGAACTGGATGAGTAATAAGTTTAGAGATGAGCCTCACATGCTCCATAATTCTGACCTTTAGGCATCTAGTAGTACGGCCTACATACTGCTTCCTGCAGCCGCAGGTAAGTAGGTATATCACAAAAGTGGATTTGCAATTAATAAAATAATTTATTCTATGTATTTCATGAGTAATTGTGGATTTAAATATTTTGGAGGTTGACACTAACCGTCCCAAACAGGGAAAGCCGTGAGAGGATGTTCGATATCTATGTGCTTGAAAGCACACTATGAATAAGAGCGAACAAATAACGTGGAGCTTGGATAAAACACAGTCAACTCCGCTATGCCTGATGAAGCACAGACCATGGGCACCAAGCTTGGTAGCACCTGGTCTGTTGGAATCCATGACTTGGAAATCCCACAGTTCATTCACTGGTCTGTCGGAATCCATGACTTAGAAATCCCACAGTTCATTCACAGGTTATCAGTACATATACCTATTAAACATAACTCTTTAATAAAATATACTGTGTCCTGTCTTTTGTGTGGTAAAATATATAAGTCCCTCTTCTGGGGTCAGGGATGGCGTGAGCGTATATATTGCCTACCCTCACTAGCCTCATTCTTGGCACATTTTAGAAATGACTTAAAACTTTTACATACAAGAAACCCTCTGAACCCCTCTACCAGGTCCAGGGTACCTGGGCATGTATCTGGGCACCCCTCCTTATACTAGGGACCTCTCTTTATACTAGGGACACCGTATATGATTGCAGGTATACATTAACCCCTTCATGCCCGTTTACCTGGAAGATGCTGCAGCAGGAAACCTGGCGGTTAGTTGTAAGAACATTTTCAGAGTCAGAGTTTTCCCTGAGGAATGTACTTGGTTGCATCCAAGAATCTCACACGATTCCCAGATTCAGCTACTGGGGTATCCCATAACTATGGAACCCCGATACATAGACACATTCTGTAAATACTTTCTCTGGCAAACCCACCCTGAAACTTATAGCCTAGAAATGTCCCGGTCCCAGCACCCCAGGAAAGGCGAGACACACATAAATCTTTAATGTTGCATAATTTGCACACAATATAATTTGCACACAGTAATGCATTTAGGACATATGGGTCCAAGAGCTGACACTCTAGGACCTCAACACGTGGATCAGGGGTAACCAAGTGGGCTGAACCTTTGTTAGTGAGATTGGTAACCCCTTCACCAACACCCCCCTCTCTTTTCACCCTCTGACTGTTCCTTTCTTCCCCTTATTTTCCCTTGTTTGTACCCATTCCTTCCTTCCCCTCTCCCCTCCTCCCTTCCCCCCATACTCAGGACATATGTGTCTTTCTTGTTCTAGTTGTATCACTCACTGGATATATATAAATATATGTATCTGGAATGTTGGAAGGTACACGTATCACAATCACTATCTATTTGCGTTTGGGATTTTCTTTATTTAGGATATATTCTTTATTTAAACGTTTAAGTCTATTTATTTTTAAGAGATTATTTCATATGTATTTACCAATACTAATTATGTATCTGTTGTTGAACATAAGCCCATGTTCTATTGATGTTTTTTTTTATATATCCCCTTGAATTAGGAATGTATATGTATGTACTTTTTCATTTATAATTTTTTAAATAATTATATCATTACGCATATAGTTTTGATATTATCTATATGGTTGTATTTAAAGGTTCTATATAATTTTCACAATTCACTGTAATTCCTTGGGCTATATTTACTTATTCATTTATTTTGTTTAAATTTACTTCTACATATATAAATTTAAATTATTGTTTTTTATATGGGTTTGTTTCCACTAGTTTAACATGAGGTTTCTCACTGTATAATAAGAAACACCAGTGGGTGTTTGTTTTATTAATCTTTTTTCTTTTATGGTAATTTTTTTGTCTTTATATCGTTATTTGTATATGTTTTGTGTTGATTGGTTCATGTTTATATCCTCTTGTGTGTTATGCTAAGGTTGTATGGTCACTCAGTGTCCCGTTGATGAGCTCTGTGCATGTCTTCATAACTATATGGGATTTATGGTTGTCTGTTTGTCTATATGGTAAATTTTGAATACAGATTTCTGTCTTTGAAAGAAGCCTACCAATGGGTGTTGATGCGATGGCATGCTGGGCCGATTGACGTGAGGTCGACGAGTAATCGGCGTGTGATATCAAACCCGCAACAGATTTTAAAATGCCAGTTTCTATTGCAGTTTTAGCATCTTGATGAAATGCATTGTGCGTGATTCGGATTGGTGTGTTTTTTTTAACCTCATTGATGGTTACATGTGACCCAATAAATATATATTTTAATTGGAGACCCCAATTGATATTTTTTTTCTACCTTACTGGATACTGGTGGTGCTCTGCATTTCCACCTTTTTCCTCTGCTGATTTCTACCACAGTGGACCTCCACTGACTACAAGGATGGACAATGGGCACTAAGGAATATATGTGAGTTAACCCTTTTTGGACCCCCTTGAATTATGTTAAAAGTTCCAATTTCTTTATTATGGGAGATGTTTATTGTGCCATTTTTATTCTACATGTAGTTATATACCACTATTCACTATTCTCCCTGCTAGGTGTCAATTCTATATATATTAAACTTGTCTTCTGGAAAGGAGGTTCTGGGCTTCACATATTGCTATGTGTATTGCTGACAGAGTAAATTGTGTCTAGAGCACAAGATCCTTCCAGATATTTATTCCAGCTTTCAAATGATTCTGATATTTTTTACATGTGTACAATTAATATAATTCCTCATGTAATCTCTGTTGGCAGTTGTAACTTTTGTATGAAAATCGTTTCTCTATGTTGTCATTTCACTTTGTGAATTTCATTATATATCATTATTTTTTTTTAAGCACTTGTGAGAGAATTAATTTTGCACTGTTCAATCTAACTCTTTTTTCCATATGTTGATGAACACAAATGGTGCAAGTCATGTCCTCTATTGTCGTTTGATAAGTAAACTCTGAACATGATCTGTTCTATCTCTGTCGAAAGCTCTATATTTTGTTTTGGCTTTACTCATTTTAAAATAGTTAATGGTCATGGGCTGAACTATGGGAAAAATAATAGCATGCCAGCTCTCACCATTGTGTTACAGAGCAGACTAAAAGCAAACACATCTCTTCCTTCCTTTATAAAGTACAACAAAGACAAATATCACTTGTGAGCACATTCCCATGTCGCAGAGGGATCTGCATCCCTGCTTTTCACCATTACTGTATCTCCTAGCATACAGTGATTTCCACGGCAGCTGATAGACTGCTTTTGCAGGGGTGCTTTTGTGATTCAATATACAGAACATCACTGATGTTAGAAAGTAAATCTAGCATTTTAAATCTTTTTTTGATTTTGGATCAGCGGACAAAAGATTGTCTTTTTTGAGCAATACTATCTGTTGATAAAATGTAGTAATTGTGTAGAATCTATGTAATGTACTTGTGTATAATAATATTTCATTCAAAACTAAATGTTTTTACAGAACAATCTCAAGTGCTTGTGTCTTTTGCAATCATACCGTACATTGCAACACATGACATAAAAAATTTCTTTAATACAGTGAACACAGAGGTGTGGTGCATTTCTAGACCAATATAAGTTTACTATCATTTGGATTGTGTATGCTTCTGCCAATTTTAAATTTAATTTCCGAGTCACAACTAGAATGTGTCAAAGTTCAGCACGCAAATTTTCGTAAACCTTTGTACAACAGATTGCAATTTTTCCTTTGGCCCAGAGATTCGCTTTGACAAATTTAAAGCTTCATTCAGAATCTGAAATATGGGTTTTTCTTGAGGGGGAGGGTGCAACTGTTCTATGTTAGAGTCCCAAGTTGCAATACCACCCCAAACAAACCTTTATACAACACTTGGAGAGACCCCCATGCTTAGAAAGGAGAACACATCAGATATATGCTAATTTAAATCAAGAAAAGAAGGGCTTCATCTTTATAATTGGAGGCTGGCTACCCTACCGTTACAAATACAAAAAACACTGTTTTAAATATAACGTGCCTTGTGTGCACTCAAGTGATATATAAAATAATAAATTATACTCAGGGAGGTAATGCAGCTCCAGAAAAAGGACTCAATCTGAAGTCCAAATATGGGTAGATGAAACAGAGAATCGGGAGCGCAAATACATCCATATTAATATTTGAAAAAAAAACTCAAAAAAATAAAGTGCAACAAAGTACAATAAGTTAAATCAATAAAGTGAAACTACAGTGGTAATCCACTCACAATAGTGAAGAAAAGTGCAGGCGGTGTGGTTGTTCCGATTAACCAACTCAAGGGAGGATTCTTCAAATGGACTTAAGTAGTATCACTCAGGAGCAGGAACGGGAGTCAATATAAAGGGGGACAGAACAGAGAGGACACAAATAGTGAAATAGGTAAAGAAAGGTAATACACTTACAAAAGGGCTGTAGGTACAGGCAATTGGACCACCCTGGCTCAGAGGTGATAGAGGATTGCAACTATCTTGCCTGGTAGGAACGCTTGTGGTGGCCACCCACAGTAAACAATAGCCCAATCCAGGAAAGGGGGGGGGGACCGCTTGTGTTGGCCCAAAGTCCTCATGGTAATTCACCAAAGTACTTAGGGGGGTCTTCTCAATGACACTGTATTCTCTCCAAATTCGTTTCACTCAAAAGAGCTTCCTCCGTGGTGTATTTGTGACAAATTGTTTACTGTGGGTGGCCACCACAGGCGTTCCTACCAGGCAGGATTGTTGCAGTCCTCTATCATATCTGACCCAGGGTGGCCCAACTGTCTGTACCTACAGCACTTTGTAAGTGTATTACCTTTCTTTTACCCTATATACTGTATAAAACCTACTTCACTATTTGTGTCCTCTCTGTTCTGTCCCCCTTTATATTGACTCCTGTTCCTGCTCCTGAGTGATACTACTCAAAGTCCAATTGAAGAATTCTCCCTTATGTTGGTTAATCGGAACAACCACACCGCCTGCACTTTTCTTCACTATTGTGAGTGGATTACCACTGTAGATTCACTTTATTGATTTAACTTATTGTACTTTGTTGCACTATATTTTGTTGTGTTTTTTCCCATATTAATATGGATGTATTTGCGCTCCTGATTCCCTGCTTTATATGCTAATTTAAGTAATTTAATATACTTTGTAAATACTGTAACGGGAGACCTGTACTTTTAATACCGGATCACTATCACCACTATCACCAATCAGAGCATGGATTGAGATGGTTTAGCCAATCCCAAGCCGGGGGCTCGCCCTGCTGCACCAATCAGAGAAGGGGTGGGCTTAGGCACTCAGGACCGCCCCATGATGACGGAGCTGCCGGCGAGTGGGAAATTCAAACTGGACAATGGAAATCATGCTTAAGGGGCTCAGACCCAGCAATGGCTTCCCCTGGCCAACCCTATACCTCCCGTTGGGTAGGCGCCTCACTGTCTGCACGGAACAAAGGCTCTACTCCACTGAGAACCCATCCCCAGACCTGATCATCCGCCCTTCCCTGTTCACCATTTGTCCTGAAACCTAACTTCTCCCAGCCTTTGTCTTGATCCGACATTTCTATGTAAGCAGCTCGGCTGACTAAATTACTGAGTCTGCCTGCATAGAAATGATTACACACAAATTACATTACTGGCTTGCTAGCTGGAGAAATATAGTTTACCGGGAATAAAAGTGCTTTTATGTTACGTTCCCTGTTCCCCAGATTATAATATACACAAATTTCCCCCTTCCAGATCATACAGTGATTATGCTCTTTACTGGAAGGGGTTACACCACACAGAATGTACCAGCCATGTGAGTCCACAGAGGAGGCCAATTAAACACGGTTTAGGGGCAGCCAGCTGGGCTTCATCTTTATAATTGGAGGCTGGCTACCCTACCGTTACAAATACAAATGAGCATATTCACCAGGTATTTCAGGTGTACTCCTTTTTGTATACAGGTGTCTCTCCCCATGTTGTTTAAAGGTGTATTCCCAGCAAAGAAGATCCAAGGTTATTTAGATTGTTAGGTGGCTGTCTGAAAAATCTATTTTATGCAAGTTTTTCATTCTATGATGACGAGCCTGAGCATTTATGATACTTTGACAGAATCCGTTTAAGATAAAGGGAAGGAGAGAGCATAGCCCCTTATTCGGTGCACAGCTACTATGGAGACGGACAGGGTCAGCTGGGATGTTTGTGGGGGATGGTGCAGTGATGTGCGGGGCCTCGGCTCTTACTTTTCTGGCGGCATCTGGCGGCTGGTGGCATCTCCTCCCGGTATCTCCCCCTGTATATGGTCCTGTCATTATGACTCTGCAAAGTCAAATAGTGTTGCATTGCCATGACAATGGGACGCCATGCAGCTTCACAGTATCATGGCAATGCGGCACCCCAGGGCGTCCCCTAAAATATGAACAAATGTTATGTTACCTGAGTTATCTCGGTATTACAAAGCTAATTATATGAAAAAACAACATCTGTACTACATCTCATTAAACTATGGGTTAATGTCATATTATTGTAGGATGGGGAAAAGAAGCACATAACATTAAAGAAAAAAATACTTTGAAATAGATACAACTATTTTTTTTTTCCATTTCAATCAGCATTAGAAATTCTACAATAAACATTTATTAGTCAAGCTTAATTCAAATGACTTATTTGGGGAAAATGGCAGGCATCTAACAAGTCAAAAGTCTATGATTTTGGTGGCTGACATCTCTGGATTACAACATCATAAAAATAAAATGTAAATATCACAAGGAACCTGTTAAATGACTGCAGTAAAAATGAAAAAGAAAAAAGATAAGTACAGTAGCTAGGACTACCCCTTAAGCGGAATGTTTTCCCAGATTGAGACCAATATTAATGGAGCAGTGCTATGCTAAAAGATAACTTGAATGGGCCATAATGTGCCGGTGTCTTATGGCATAGTACAGAGTCCAAAAAGGGGGAATCTGGGGATCCAAAGTGCTATGACAGCAGGACAAAAATAATCACAAATTTTTTTTCATCAGAAAAGAGTAGAAAAACTGCTCACCTATATATATTCTTAGTCCTATTGATGAAAAGGTAGGTGCAAGGGAGGTAAAACAATATGTACAACAGAGAGAACTGAATAGAAATGGGTTCAAAGCACCCCACTGTTTGCACTCATTACCAAGGTAATAATTGGATACTCCTTAATGCCAGATATTCAGATCCCTACCAGGGAACTGAGAGCGACGAAAAAACAAAAAAGTTTTATTACATCAAAAATTATACACTTAATAGTTAAAAAATTCTCAAATCCCCACAAAGGAGCAGTGGAGAAGAGAGAGGAGATTTGCTTACTGAATTGCTACTTTAGTATCAGTAGTCAGAGAAATCCTTCTCTTCCCCTGCGGTCACTATAGCTATGCGTTATCAACTATCTATTATCCATGTAGTAATGATGATACATAATGCAAATGGTTAATAAAGATAGTAATCTTATTGTTGCCTAATAGCGAGGTATGGTTAATTCCAAACTATGATTACCCTCTCTGAGACAAACTTAACACCCCATTAACAAGGTGTTAACCCTGTTAGTGACGTAAACACCAAATCAACAGTGTCAGCAATAAGTTGTTGTGTTATATTGTCATCCAAGTGTATATGGCTAATTAAATTATTGCAAACCCAAAAAAACAGATCTCCAGTTGCTGACATATACCAAACCAACCAGCAATGTATTAGTGGTTTGTGGTGTCAATTTGACATTTAAAATACAAACATTTAGCCTGCACTTTGATACCAACTGGGTTGCAACAGCTTGCAGTAAAAGTGCCCGCATAAGATTGATTCCGGGCAGTACAGGGTTACAGGAAACCCAGAGGGTATATACAAGCCTTATACTGCTAACAAATAACCAACAAACTGGCAGTGTATTAGTTCGTGATAGAAGTTATGCCTCTAGAATGCATAAACCAAGTAAACATATTAATATCAATAGGGTTATAGCCACTTGCAGGAGGTTATGCCCGTGCAGCTAAGGGTTACAGCGAACCCAAGCTGTAAAGGAAAAATATACAAGCCGTGTGTATCCGCATCAGCCGCGTGTACTGCTGCTCCTATATGATGTCACTCTCGCGACGACCAATTCAGCCCAACATATGTTTCGCGCGTTCTACACGCTTCATCAGGGGGAGGAGTCTACTCATCAGACCCTGACATTGATATTTATAGAGGAATCTGTTCTCCTATAGGCTAATCAGGATTAGTACATCTTACTCAAATGGACTTAAGTAGTATCACTCAGGAGCAGGAACGGGAGTCAATATAAAGGGGGACAGAACAGAGAGGACACAAATAGTGAATATATTCTGATATTCTGGTGTTACTTAATCCCTTAATAACAAGAACGGTTAATAAGAGCTAAAGTTATTAATGGGTTAAGCCACCCTGCACCCATTCATTTGTAGACTGGCTTCATCATTCACATATACATATACATATACATATACATATACATATATATATATATATATATATTGTGACAAACGGCTTACTCCGGGGCTCCGCCGTCTGTCCGGGACTGTTAGAACACGGTCTTTTAGGGTAGGTTAAATGATGAGACGTCACGTACTGTTCCTTTAAACAGGCTATGCCTGGTTTATTCAGTCCCAGGCACTGAGACTGCCACAGTTTAAACAGAAAACAAAGCCAAACAAAAAGCTGCTCGTCTGAGCGATAACTTAAACTTAGATGTCCCTGACTCAGAGTTGGAAGTGGCTTGTCCACTTCCACCAACAAAATAAGTACCTTTGCAGTCTTTAGACAAACTAACAGAATGAATGAAGCGATTTGGGAAAGAGGCTTTCTCACCCCTCTGCAGTTCAGCAGCCTTCCAGGCTCTTGGGCGGGGGCTCAGAGGAAACAGGAAACAGGTCTTATATACCTGAACTCTAATCAGCATGACAGGTGACAGAAAACAGGCAGCAGACAAACTGTGGAATGGAGTGCCTGTACCACGAGGCTGCCCTGTTCAGCTTAGACAGGACAGAAACTGTTCAGTATCCTGGGAGCCCTGTATATGGAGTTTATTACCAACCCCTGGTTTCTGTCACATATCCTCCCCCCCAGCTCAGACCTCGAGGGGTGAGCGACCATGGATATTAGGGAGTGCATCCTTGACAACCCGTCGGCATTGCCATGTTTGTGCCCCGACCTGTGTTCCACAGAAAATTTAAAGGGCTGTAGGCTTAGGAACCACCTGGTCACCCTAGCGTTCTTCTCCCTATTTTGACACATCCAGGTAAGGGGTGCATGATCTGTGACCAATCGGAACTTTCTCCCCAACAGATAATACTTGAGTGTCTCTACAGCCCACTTTATTGCGAGACACTCTTTCTCGACTATGGAGTAATTTTTCTCCTGGGGATTTAGTTTCCTACTTAAATAAAGGATGGGGTGCTCCTCCCCTTGAGACTCCTGGGAGAGTACCGCCCCCAGCCCTACCTCAGATGCGTCGGTTTGGACTACGAACTCTTTGGAGAAGTCAGGTGTGACCAACACTGGTTGGGCACAGAGAGCTTCTTTCAGGCTTCTAAAGGCCTGTTCGGCTTCGGGGGACCACTTTACCATTAGCGGTCCTCTTGCTTTTGTGAGGTCGGTTAGTGGGGTTGCCTTAGTTGCAAAATTGGGAATAAACCTCCTATAGTAGCCAATTAACCCCAAAAAGGTCCTTACTTGTTTTTTTGTGACAGGCCTTGGCCAATTTTGTATCGCCTCTACTTTGAGTGTTTGTGGTTTGAGTAACCCTCTACCAATAGAATACCCCAGATACTTGGCCTCCTCCAGACCAATAGTGCATTTAGCGGGGTTAGCAGTTAGTCCAGCAGACCGAACTGCGTCGAGCACAGCTTGGACCTTTGGAAGGTGGGACTGCCAATCTTCACTATGGATTACCACATCATCCAGGTAGGCGGCAGCGTACCGAACATGTGGTTTTAAAATTTTATCCATCATTCTTTGGAATGTGGCGGGAGCTCCATGTAAGCCAAAAGGCAGCACCTTATATTGAAAGAGGCCGTCTGGGGTTGAGAAGGCTGTTTTTTCTTTTGCCCTTTCTGTGAGGGGAACCTGCCAGTACCCTTTTGTTAGGTCTAGGGTTGTGAGATATCGGGCTTTGCCCAGTCTCTCTACAAGTTCATCCACCCTGGGCATAGGATAAGTATCAAATTTTGACACCGCGTTTAGTTTCCGGTAGTCATTACAAAACCTTGTTGTACCGTCTGGCTTTGGGACTAAAACTATAGGGCTGTTCCACCCACTTTGGGATTCCTCAATTACGCCTAGTTTTAGCATTTTTTTAACCTCTAAACTTATAGCCTCTCTCTTGGCCTCTGGGATTCGGTACGGTTTAAGGTTAACTCGGACCCCCGGTTCAGAGACTATGTCATGTTTAATTACGTTAGTTTTACCTGGCTGTGTAGAGAAGATTTCTTTGTTCCTTCTCACTAAACTCTGGACCTCTCGTTTCTGATGCACGGACAGTGTTTCAGCTATGCTAACCTCTGGGTCAGTTTCTTGATTCTCTGACGGACCTGGGGGTACTAGGGTTAACAAGACCTCTCTATCTTTCCAGGGCTTGAGTAGGTTTATATGGTAAATTTGCTCAGGTTTCCTCCTACCTGGCTGCCTTACCCTATAATTTACTTCTCCCACTCTTTCCAAGACCTCATATGGCCCATGCCATTTAGCAAGGAATTTACTCTCCACGGTGGGAACCAGAACTAGTACCCTATCACCTGGAAAAAAAATTCTGACCCTAGCACCCTTATTATACGTATTCCTTTGTGCTTCTTGAGCTTTCTCCATGTGTTCCCTCACTATGGGTAGGACTGCAGCAATGCGGTCCTGCATTTGGGCAACATGCTCTATTACACTTCTGTAAGGGGTAACCTCGTGTTCCCAAGTTTCTTTGGCTATATCCAGTAAGCCCCTTGGATGTCGGCCATACAATAGTTCAAACGGGGAGAAGCCTGTGGATGACTGGGGAACTTCCCTAATGGCAAATAACAGGTATGGTAACAAACAGTCCCAGTTTTTCCCATCCTTATCGACCGCCCGGCGTAACATGCTCTTTAAGGTTTTATTGAACCTTTCCACTAAACCATCTGTTTGTGGATGATAGACTGAGGCTCTGAGATGCTTGATTTTTAGGAGTTTACATAGCTCTTTTGTTACTTGGGACATAAATGGTGTTCCCTGGTCAGATAAGATCTCTTTAGGAATTCCGACCCGGGAAAACAGAAGTACTAACTCTTTTGCTATGTTTTTAGCAGAGGTGCTACGTAGGGGAACTGCCTCCGGATATCGGGTAGCATAATCTAATATTACCAATATATGCTGATGTCCCCTAGCAGACTTTATTAGGGGTCCTACTAGATCCATAGCAATCCGGTCAAATGGTACCTCTATTATGGGAAGGGGTACCAATGGGCTGCGGTATGCTTTGAACGGGGCGGTGATCTGACATTCTGGGCATGAGGAACAATAGTTTGTAATTTCTGCCAGAACCCCAGGCCAATAAAAGCTTCGGAGAACCTTTTCTTTTGTCTTTTCCACCCCTAGGTGTCCCCCCAATGGATGACTATGTGCGAGGTGTAATACTACGTTACGGAATGTCCGTGGTACCAACAATTGTTTAGTTGTAACTGATTTTCTTTTATCAACCCGATATACTAGGTCGTTCTCTACCTCGAAGTAGGGGTAAGCAAGTGACCTATCTGGTTGGCCATGAGTACTATTCTGGTCCCGTATATTTCCCCTTGCTACCGCTAATGTGGGGTCCTCCCACTGGGCCTTCTTAAAACTCCCAGGACTGACCTCTAGGTCAGCGAGGGTCTTATCCTGTACTGGGGTGGTAAGTGCCTGATCAACATCTTGATTTGGGGTATTCCCTACCAAAGTAGTGATGGGGAAGGGAATTTCACAGCACTCCTCCTTTTCCCCCTTCTTATTTGGGCCCTCGTCAACCTCCATTTCTGAAAAAGGGAAAGGATTTGTTTCTTCTAACACTTCGTTATGGTCTGCTATTGAACTCTGGGCGCTATTCTGAGCTGGGGACCACATTTTTAGAAAATGGGGAAAGTCGGTCCCTATTAACACATCATGTGCCAGTTTGGGTACAACACCCACCTTGAAATCTAAAGAACCAAATTCTGTTTCAAAAAAAACATCAACAGTGGAATATTCATGATTATCCCCATGTATACAACAAATTGCCACTCTTTGTGAACTGTTTACCTGTTTCTTCTTAATGGGCAATAGGTATTCGGACACTAGTGTGACCATACTCCCAGAGTCAAGAAGTGCCCGAACCCTCTTACCATTAACCTTTACAAATGCCCACAGATGGTTATTCAAGGGGTCCTCTGGGCTAGGGCCCATACATTGGGACAACAGCGAATAAGGTTCCACGCTGTTGCATTGCATGGGCTCATCATTTAGTGGGCAGATTTTTGCTGTGTGGCCCCTCTCATGACAATTTACACATTTAGGTACATAGTCTGTGTCCCACTTAGAGCCTTTTCCCGGCTCCCCATGTTGGCTATTGCCCTTAGTGTGCGAACCACTGTTGCTGGAGCGGCGTGAAGGTGGTCGCCGCTCTTCAGCGCCCCTTAACCCCGGTACCCTTTTACCGTCTCTGGAAGAGTCCTGGAACCTCGGATAGTGGGGTTGCTCCACGACTGTGGGTTGCGGGTGCTCTTCTGCTGCACTGTACCTTTCTACAAGGGCCACAAGCTCATCCGCATTGTGGGGGTCACTCCGACTGACCCAACGGCGTAAGGCAGAGGGAAGTTTCCTCAAGAACTGGTCCATGACCAACCGTTCCACGATGTGGCTTGCTGAGTTGACCTCGGGTTGTAGCCACTTCCGGGCGAGGTGGATGAGGTCATACATCTGGCTTCGGGTGGCTTTATCCATCGTGAAGGACCATGCGTGAAACCTTTGGGCACGAACAGCCGTGGTTACGCCGAGGCGGGCGAGGATCTCGAACTTCAATTTTGCATAGACGTTAGCTTCGGCTGGCTCTAGATCAAAGTAAGCCTTCTGGGGTTCGCCGCTTAGGAAGGGTGCGATTAGACCAGCCCACTCAGCTTCTGGCCATCCCTCTCTCTGTGCCGTGCGTTCAAACGTGAGAAGATAGGCTTCCACATCATCCGAGGGTCCCATCTTCTGAAGGTAGTGGCTTGCCCTGGTCATTTTCGGAACTGGGGCTGCCTCTGCCAGTGGAAGGTTACTGATAGTCCCCCTCAGGATCTCGAGTTCCTGCTGTAAGCCCTGAGCGAACCGCTTTTGCTCCTCTCTCAGCAGGCGGTTTGTCTCTTGCTGGTTTGCATTAGTCTCTTGCTGGGCTATTAACAGCTGTCGCTGGGTTTCACTCGCCTGTTGCTGGGCTTCATTCGCGTCTTTCTGGACAGCGACATTGCGTACCAGCGCACTCACCACGTCTTCCATCTTGTTTGGAGAGAGAGAAAAAAAAAACCTTCTTTTTTTTTTTTTTTTTTTTAAAGTTCTTTAACCCCCAGACCTTTCAGTGTTCTGCCTGCATTCTCCACCATATGTGACAAACGGCTTACTCCGGGGCTCCGCCGTCTGTCCGGGACTGTTAGAACACGGTCTTTTAGGGTAGGTTAAATGATGAGACGTCACGTACTGTTCCTTTAAACAGGCTATGCCTGGTTTATTCAGTCCCAGGCACTGAGACTGCCACAGTTTAAACAGAAAACAAAGCCAAACAAAAAGCTGCTCGTCTGAGCGATAACTTAAACTTAGATGTCCCTGACTCAGAGTTGGAAGTGGCTTGTCCACTTCCACCAACAAAATAAGTACCTTTGCAGTCTTTAGACAAACTAACAGAATGAATGAAGCGATTTGGGAAAGAGGCTTTCTCACCCCTCTGCAGTTCAGCAGCCTTCCAGGCTCTTGGGCGGGGGCTCAGAGGAAACAGGAAACAGGTCTTATATACCTGAACTCTAATCAGCATGACAGGTGACAGAAAACAGGCAGCAGACAAACTGTGGAATGGAGTGCCTGTACCACGAGGCTGCCCTGTTCAGCTTAGACAGGACAGAAACTGTTCAGTATCCTGGGAGCCCTGTATATGGAGTTTATTACCAACCCCTGGTTTCTGTCACAATATATATATATATATATATATATATATATATATATATATATATATATATATATATATATGTGAATTCATCATTCATGTGTATATTCATCATTCACATATATATATATAATATTTTAAATATATATCGAAATATATTGAACATATATGTATGATTAACCAATCTACAAAGAAATGGTTAAGGATATCCATTTACAAATTTAAAACATCCCATCTCAAATTGACAACATCACAGCCAAATTAAAAACAAAGCCAAATTAAAATTAAAACACATATCATATGAGTTTACAGCAAGCACCTATCCAAACCAGTAAATAGCAAATGGCTATAAAACATAAAATTGAACAATATGTACATGATGCAAATAATATTTCCATCATGTACACAATAGCAATCAATGCTCCAAAAAAATACACGATTGAAAGTTATAATTCAATATAAACAAAGCAAGTAGACAATAATAAATTACCAACACACAATTTATGCCATCCGAAATACATTACAAGGCAATCTAAACCCAAAACTCTATTCACTATTGTAATGCTAACAAAACCATTCCGAAAATAAATCTATTTCTAACTAACACAATCATACACAATCTAACTTCAAAAAAAAAAGCCACAATAAAAAATTAAGACAGGGCCCCTAAATAAATCGATGCAATCATCATCATCTGAAAGGACATAACTAATTCAAAGTAACATTGCACACACAAAATGTTAACCAAAAAAGGGAAAATACTTGTACAAGACATGAACAAATGCAAATAACATTTGCAAAGCAATCCTTTAATAAACATGTATGTATATAGCTCCGTAGGGATATATATACATACAGGGGCATTAAATGGACATTAAAAAAATAAATGTGACATGTTAGAAAAAAGAAAAAAAAACCAGTTACAACTTAAATAAAATACATTTCTTTAGTGTACTTACCATTAGATGACCAATGACCGACTTCCGGGGAAACTGCTATGTTTGTAACAAATCCAAACACAGGAACCCATAAAATAAAAATCCTTTGTAATCCAATGTGGTGTCTTCTTTCTTGTCTTTATAATCCATACCGTCTGTGGTCTTCTTTTCGGGGTCTTCTTTACTGTCTGCGGGGTCTTCAAGGTCTTCTGGCTTCTTCTTCTGCGACGCACTGTCCATCTTCTTCGGAGGGGATGTCCTCTCCCCACGGCGTCTACCTGGAAAATGAGACAACATAGGCTTTTATAGGCCTATGATGTCACATTTTGCATCAAATGGTTCTCAAGGTCCTGATTGGGCCGTAAAAAACATGTGATTTTGGTTAAAGAAAAAAAAAGATGACGTCATTTAAAGGAAATGAAGCCAGCCAATCAGAATGGCTGTGCTTCATTTCCCTTTAACATGACGTCAACAAAACAAAAATGGCGCCGTCACATGGGACTATAACCAATGAGATCGTGTGAACTAACTCAACAATCTCATTGGCTCTAGTCCCATGTGACGGTTCCATTTTTGTTTTGTTTGTACTGCGGGTTTTAAAACTGGCGAGATATTGCTTCTCGCCACCTGCACGGCGAGTTTTTTTTTCCATCAAAAAAAAACCGGCGGATTTTGCTCATCTCGCCAGCTTTTCTGCATCTACAGAATTGCTGTAGGCAAAAAACTGGTGAGATAGGGCTTTTTCGCTGTTTCCTGCATAGGCCCCTATGATTCAATAATGAACTTGAGACAGTAGCGGGAATACTCCAGTGTGCGAAACCGCTAAAGGTGCAGGATCAAAATAGAAAAAAGATACGACGCACCGCGATGCAAATGAGTAGAGAGAAGGTGACTTACCAAATAAAAATTATTTATTGATCCATGTAAAATGGAGGCAGAAAAAACAACCTACATGTTTCTCGCTGGGCGATTTATCAAGGTCTTGTTTGTTCTACCTCCGTTATACATGGATCAATAAATAATTTTTCATTTGGGAAGTCACCTTCTCGCGTGTCATATCTTTTTTCTATTCTGTTTTATAGCATAGCACTGCATTGTATAAATCGATCATAGTCTTTAATAAATACTATTCAGTTGGCTCCATAGTTTATGAAATAGATACAAGAGCTGGATATACAGTATAGGCGTTTTTCAATCTTTATGTTATTTTTCTTTATAAATGTTGGCTGATTTTCACATTTGAGCAGCAGAACACACAATGACATCAGCTGATTATGTACTGTATTTTAAGTGAAAATTGTTTGATAGAAGCTCTCTTGTTTTAAGAAAACGTTTTAAATCAAGTAATTAGACTACAGACTACAACAATAATGGAAATGATGTATTCCAGAGGAAGCAGAGCGACACAGTACATAATACAATTATTACTCATTGATTTAATGCACGTAGCATTGTCCATTTGTTTTAATGAAAGTGTTCATTTTTGCCTACAATATTTCCAATAACAATTCTACTGTACAGTTTATCTTTACAGTAGTACAGTATGCCACAGAAATGGGAAATTATATTAAGTATAATGACGACAACAAAGTACGGCATATTACATTCTAATCTGAGAGCATTTAAATATATAAACCATTAATCTACAGAATTTGGTGTGTCAAAGTTACCTTACAACACTTTATTCCATTTCATTAGAATTCAAGCACATTGCTTTGTGTCCATATATCTACTTCTCATGAATTAAAGGTACTGTACTTAACATTTCCCATTTGTTATTCATGAACATTTTAACACATCTATATTTACACCAGAAAAGTAAAAGATGAAATTTCAGAGGCATTGTTCATGCTCTAAGTTATAGGTAATTTCAGCAGTGCGTAGGCAGTTTTAGTTCTAACATATGGGGCTTTGTTATACTTTGACATAGAACTACAGTTAAGTTACAGGTAACTTGGAAAGAGTCCAATGAGTGAAAGGAGGATATGTTCTTGATATTTTAATTAATACTCCTTTCTCCACTCTCCTGTACCTGTAAATACAGGCCCATTATAAAACTATGACAATGGTATCACATTTCTAGAGTTCACAATGGATTTATAAAGGGGCTATAGTTTCTCGAAACTGCCTTTCTTTCTTATTTCTTCCCCCATATTTTCCTCTTTACAGTTTGGACACAAAGGTGTGCTTTCTAGCAGTACTTAAGGTTTACAATGGTTGCAATAGAGGGGGAAAATTCGATGCTGCTCAGCAGGATAACAAACAATAAAATCACAGCTATGGTGGTTGTAGCACTATCTGGAAAAGATGTGGGGGCTGTGCATCAAATGTTCACAGCTGCAAAGCATACCTCTATAAATGTCGCCTTTCAGTGCCAGAAGGAACAGCAAGTAGGTGAATTGCAATAGCTTTTCTGGCCTTGACGGGGATAAGGGAAAAATCTCGTTTTTTTTTTTTGTTTTTGTTTTTTTCTTCAATTGATGTGTTGTGCTTTTGTTGTTCCGGTTTTGCAACTGGGAGACATCAGCAGAAAGCTTCCAGTTTCCAATTTATAAAGTATACTTATTTCCTTTCTATGCCTAATGGCTTTCTGTGATAGGTGAAAATTAACTTGGTGATTGAATACTGTGACAAGTACTAAACTGGATTATCACAGGATTAAGTAAAGAAAAACAATGTATTCCTTTCAATTGAAATGAATGTGCAATGTAGAATATTTAAGAAAACGGGGGCTAATGTATTTGCACCAGTTTGTGAGGTGGGAGATTTTGATAAATTCCCCAATTTGAGAAAGCTGCACAGTTTGCTTAGTTGGTGGAGGGAGATAGAGAGTGCTTAGATAGTGGAGTAAGGCTGAGGCCCCGCTGCACACGCCCGCACGGCCGCTTTGCTTGCCGGCGGCGCGTGCAAGTCACTGCACCGCGATCTGCCGTCTGGAGTGAAATATTTTCGGCATGGGGGGTGTGGCCAAAATGGGTCGGGGGTCCCCCCCCCCTGCTCTTACCACTTTAACGTACCACTATTTCTCTCTTCAGACTCACTTACCCCCATTTCTTTGGCTAAGGCCCTGCTGCTTCAGATTGCGTACCCGCACTGCAGACAGGCGGCGTGTGGAGAGGCACTGGACCGCTATCTGCGGTCTGTTGGGAGCGGCGTGGTTGGAGCGGGGGGCGGCGTGGTTGGAGCGGGGGTGGAGGCATGGTTGGAGCTGATGGCTGCAGCGGGGGTCTTCCAGGCTGCAGGAGGGTGCTGCTGCTGGCTGAATGCTGGAAGGTAAGCAGTTCCCCCCCACACATGCCCTCTGCTGCTCGCTCTCCGTGCTGCTCCCTCCCCCCGGTCGGTCCCCCCGTCCGTCCGCCCCCGTCCGTCCCCCCGTCGGTCCGTCCCTCCCCCAACACACAACACACAACACACAACACACACATATACAGATACATATACTCTTACATTCACACACACACTTTCCCCCCCGCCCCCTACCTTTTGGAGGTGGGGGAAGCTCTGACAGATCCAGCCCCCGCCGCTGATAGGCTCACCAGCGCACAACGTGATGCGTCAACCGGCTTGGGAGGATACCAGGTGATGGTGAGTAATGCGCACGCGGCCGCGCGCGACGAGGGACGCAGCGGGACCCAAGCCTTTCTCTCTCCCCCCATGTATTTCTCCTCTTATTACTTCCCTCCACTCTCTTCCCCCTGTCTCTCTCCACACTCTACTTCCACTCTCACTCTCTGCTGTCCCTCCCTCTCCCCTTGCCTTGAATTGTACTTTCGTACTATAGATTGCCAGGTAGAAAAATATTTTTAATTTCTCAGAATACAATGTATGTAAGTATGCATGTATGCATTTACCACTGAAACATGAGATCACTTATGGGGGGGATTGGAGGTGGGCTGGGGGGGGGGGCATGGGAGGTGGGCTGGGGGGGGCACAGGAGGTGGGCTGGGGGGGCACAGGAGGTGGGCTGGGGGGGCTCGGGAAGTTGGCTGGGGGGGCACGGGAGGTAGGCTGACGGGGAAGGCGAGACTTGTGGGCTAATTCCCACAGGAGCATTTCCCTCTCCCCCCCCCCTACACACACCTGGTCCCCACAGCTGCTGCCCGGGGCAGGAGGCTTTTGCAGGGGAATCTGGGTTGACGGGCACGGGGGGAGCTGGGCTGGTGGGCGGGGGCTCGCCACGGCCCTTCCCCTCCATCCCACATTGGGAGTGGGGGGTGTGAGTGGGCCCACAGGCACCAGGCTGGACACCGAGACCTCGGTTCTGTGCATGCGGATCGCCAGAATTTTTTTTTCTGACATTTTTTTTTTATGAAACAGGGCGCACAGGGGGCCTGTACAGCTGGGCCCCTTGACTCACCGGGCCCTGGACACCAACCCCAGCAGAACCCCCTTTTGGTGGCCCTGGCAACAGTCACTATACTCAACATTTAAGTCGGTAAATATTTCCATAGCTAAGGCACACCAGATAAGTAAAACCTTATGGCTAAAAGCAAATGCAGTTCAAACATTTTGGCTCAAACTAATATACTTGATGAAACTTATTTTGATTAAATTAGTCCTCAAAAAGTACATCACCATAAAACATTTAAAACCATTATGGTATAGTGCATAGATATAGTAGTAATATTTTTCCTGCTAAAACCAGAACCTTTGTTTTGTATAACAAGTAATATACACAATATTTAAAATGTAAATAAAATCCTAAATTACATTTACAATACAAATGATGGCACTTATACATTTTACCCTACAGACATACACTACAGTATCTTTACAATTTTAATATGTAAATTAGATTTTTTATACAATATATAATTCTAAATAATGCATTCTGTTAGCACTATTTCCTATAACCTCTGCTAAATATCTCTTTACTAATCTTGCACCAATCCATCACTGTCTGTTTCGTGTTTATCCATAATGACCATCATCCATCTTTCAAGATCTGTATTCTAACTCATTCTATAGCACACAAATGACCCAAACACCTGAGAATAGGACATTTGGATGCCAGTCATGCTATTCACACACCAAAACATAACTGGTTCATTGCATGTTTGCTGTATGTTTCTGCAATTAACATGTTATCTTTTTACCTTTGCATTCATATGAAACATCTGGTTTTATGAAAGTCGATGGTCCATCAAACACCATGCATTGAGTCATAACGGATCCAGATGTTAATTTTCAGTGGCATCTCCTTTTCGCGTTTATGATAAAATTACTTTTTTGCATTATTTATTTGAAGCACAATATTCCTTCCTAGAAATACCTTTTCTATAATTTGGGGATTCAAATCTAATTATAGGTTATAGTAGGTATGGGAAATGAATCCCTGTAGGTGCTACAAATGTCTCTGTAGTATTGTTGCAATATAGCATGGGTGTCCAGGCAAGTATTAGCTTCTTTAGCAGTATATAAGGCACTGATTGCTCACTTGATTGCCATATGGTAGGGTAATAGAGTGGTATGCAAGCACCACAGCAGGTGTGTGAAATGTACCCTCACTGAAGAGAGCACACCCCACACCCACTTATGGGACGGCACCCCTCAACCCATAGGCATAATACATGATAGAAACATGAATAATGATACTGCCATTGCAGAAACAAGTAACTCTCGAAACCTTCCTGGACTGGTGTGGCGTGCCTCCTTCCAAAATGATGAATCAAAGAAGAGAAGAAAATGGTGGAGCACTGCAGAAAAAATGAAAGGGCTGGAGGCTGCTTGAAAATTAAAAATGCTTTAATTTATGGCATTGGTAGACAGGGCTACAAAAACAGAGAGTAACTCTGACGCGTTTCGCGCTGTTAGCGCTTTATCAAAGAGTAACCTGTGTGTGTACAATATCTCATTTATATATGCCTGAGCTGCGCAGTCTGTTCGCGCCAAAACGGGCCCGCCCGATCACATGGTCGGGTGTAATTACGGGTGCCCGTTGAAGTATGGACAGCCCACCCAGCTCCTGCAAGACCATACTAATTAAAAACAAACATCCTAAATCGCCACTTAACTGAGACTCCATCTGCAGAGCATCTCTCCTCCCCA
Organism: Ascaphus truei; assembly: GCF_040206685.1. Taxonomy (NCBI): domain Eukaryota; kingdom Metazoa; phylum Chordata; class Amphibia; order Anura; family Ascaphidae; genus Ascaphus; species Ascaphus truei. Next base: position 110,253,236 of record NC_134487.1, on the reverse strand, counting down.
CTCGGTCTCCTATCTAAATCCAAGATGGCGATCGGAACTAGAAAACTACGGAGGCCCTGAATGGACAGAAAGGTACGCTCTGCAGAATGGCAACTTCAAAGCAGCGAAAACTTTATCAACCTAATAAATCAAGACAAAACAATGTATTGAAAAAATTATTTGACCAAAGACATGAAGATAAGTCATAATACTAATAAATAATTATATATTATTTATTAGTATTATGACTTATCTAATTAAACTTTATATTTCTTTTGTTAGGATTTTTTAGGTGTTTATATATTTTTGTATACTTGATTCTGCTATGATATATAGGGATGGATTTAATTACTTGATGATTTATTATGATCACTTTATACAGATATTTAGCAATATGTAGTATATATATTAAGGTTATTGTTTAAATATAGGTTTAGATCTATTTATTAACATTTGGATTAAATAATTTTGCTTAGGTCAATCATATATATGTACATGAGTACAGTTGTTCTCACTAAGGGCATACTGGTATCTCTCTAGATCTATTCTAATTCATGTCATTATATTATTTATCTATTGTTCACCATTAGGGGTTAATATAAGTGTGTTTTTTATATACTATTATATCATTACTGTTTTGTTTATTTCATCATTTAGTTTAATCATGTACAGTGTTAGATCTGTTTTTAATTCTTTTTCTTTCTTTTTTCATGTCTTTGGTCAAATAATTTTTTCAATACATTGTTTTGTCTTGATTTATTAGGTTGATAAAGTTTTCGCTGCTTTGAAGTCGCCATTCTGCAGAGCGTACCTTTCTGTCCATTCAGGGCCTCCGTAGTTTTCTAGTTCCGATCGCCATCTTGGATTTAGATAGGAGACCGAGTGGGGAGGAGAGATGCTCTGCAGATGGAGTCTCAGTTAAGTGGCGATTTAGGATGTTTGTTTTTAATTAGTATGGTCTTGCAGGAGCTGGGTGGGCTGTCCATACTTCAACGGGCACCCGTAATTACACCCGACCATGTGATCGGGCGGGCCCGTTTTGGCGCGAACAGACTGCGCAGCTCAGGCATATATAAATGAGATATTGTACACACACAGGTTACTCTTTGATAAAGCGCTTACAGCGCGAAACGCGTCAGAGTTACCCTCTGTTTTTGTAGCCCTGTCTACCAATGCCATAAATTAAAGCATTTTTAATTTTCAAGCAGCCTCCAGCCCTTTCATTTTTTCTGCAGTGCTCCACCATTTTCTTCTCTAATTATAGGTTAATCCATATACTAACATGATGTGAAAGATGCAATCCACTGTACTAGGAATGTTTAAAAAAACAAAAACAAAAAAACTCCCTACTCCCTGTGCATCCTTGAATCTTTTTGTGGTTTATAGAACACAAGTCCTTTGGCATGGGATAGACCAACATGACAGAAAAGCCTCAGATGCACAATAGCTGAAATGTCACTGCCCTAAATTGGGAGGGAGGGAACAGTAATAAAGGTATAAGTAGAAGATTATGGGAGAGGAAATAACTAGAATATCGTCTCTAAATATAATTAGAATTTCTCTCCAGCGTTTTAGGTTTTGTGTTTTTAGAGTTATATACATTTTGGATGGGAATGCACAAATTGCAGCTTGGAAATATTGATCAATAGTTCCCAAATAGATTCAAATTCTATACTTGTTTAAGTAATAACTCACCACTTCTCAAAAAAGAATGTTTGTGCTCTTGTGCTGTGAACCAAATGTACCTGATACAACTCAATTTTTTTTAAACAACTGCTCATTGTACTGTATATACTGTGTAGTTTACTTGGAAGGATTATATTACCCATAAAGTTACTGTGTTTCTTAGTGTGCTGTGGCCCTTTAATATGTTTTGCTTTTCTCTTGTAACACTGATTCAAGCATATCTGTAATTAATGTTTATCTGTTTCAATACAGTTGTTACAATATCATAATTACTTTGGAAACAAAGAACCAAGGAAGAACAATAATTTAACTGTGGCGTTGCAGATTAACAAACAGTCTTATTAACATAACATTGTAAGAGAATCCTTCAAAACTTTGTTTACCATGGAAATGTGCAAAGGTTTTACAAATTATTTAAAAATACATGTCAGTCAATTTCAAATCAGATGTTTTTCCTGAATGTATATGAAAAGCTTCTAGTCGAGTAAAAAATAATAATAATTAATGGGGACACTGGTACTTAACATATATTGAAATTGATTATGAATTATTTGTTTTTATAACTGTATTCTAGGATAATGACTTAATTATAATGTTACTACTTATAAAGCCTTTAAATCCTGTTATCTTATCCTGTTCAACATGTCCTTTACTTTCTAAGCTTAAACTAGCAGACTTCACTAGTAAATCTATTTGATTGAAGTTTCAAATAATAGTATACTCCTCCATGAAATTTTTCTTCTTATATTAAAGACTAGAAATCTTAAAACAATTAAAATAATATTCTACTTAATTAATGGTCCCGTGACACTGGGAGTAAGCTACAGTATGTGCCTGTGCCAATGAACTATTAGTTGTTAATATTAGACAACGCCTTTTCTTTTTCCTATGAACTTAGATTTTGTATTCAGGAAACAACTGAGTAACAGTTTTAAATAAAACTAGCCACTGGCTGTGAAAATGGTCGAACTTAAAGGGGGATTCACGAAGCTCGGATACGTGGTGTAACAGCGTGATCTCACATTAAATGCCATTAACTTTTTTGCTGCCCTAAGTTCATACCTGGCATGGCATAGACTCTCGCATGACAAAAACCCTTGTGCCATACCAAGTTCGTTATTGGGAAAATATTCGTTTTTCAGGGGCTGTTCTGGCTAACCACTCCAGTCCAATGGTTCGCCAGTTTGAAATGGAAATGTAGCTCTCCACTTCCATTTCACTGTTGATTGGCAGTCGGGCGTTGTCAGGTAAGGTTAATACATTCAACTGATCTCTCACCTAAAACACCTGCCTTCCTTCCTGCCAAAACCCCAAGCTAATGTGCGCGTGCCTCACCAGCCAATAAGAACCCTACCAACAGACCCTCAGAAACAGTTGATATCCAATAATTTGCTGCCAGCTGTCAAACTTTCCAGCAACTTTACCTAACCAGGCAGCAACAGAAAAAACATTTGCCACGGACAGAAGAAGGGAGGGAGGAGAATTCCCAGCCAGTATATCTTTATCCCCATGGCTTTCAGAACTGAAGTTAAACCCCTCAGCCACAAGTCATATCATTATCCTTCTTGCAACTTTGGAGCTCTCTCTGAAGTAATTAATATTGACATTATTCTATTAATTATTACACGCAAAAATATAATGAAAATAAAACGTAATTTAAAATTGCAAGTATCCATTCGATACTGGTTAATTTAAAATAGCAAGAATTAGAAGTAGATTTGATTTGACTTGTATGTCATGTTTCTTCTACTTGCAATAACTGGGGATATTTTCAATCACTAAAAGAACAGACAAAAGAAAGTTTATATTAGTGGTAATGCTTGAGTTGGCAATACTGTATGTTGCCAGGATTAGATGCTAACAAAAGCAAAATGTTTTGATGCTGCTGTTATTGTTCTCAGAGACTGCTATGTCAGTTAAAATGATTAAATAAAGACTTTGATTATTGCATTTCTGTCACCCTTTTTAAACAAGAGAATTAGTGTACTTAACTCCTTAAATCCTTGACCCCTTGAGCGCTGCCTGATGTATGATTTACTGATCTCCCAAAATATTGCAATGTTACAGTGCGCTCTTTAGAAATGTAATTAATTAATGGGACATGAATCAGTTTTTCAGCTGGTATTCATTAGAGATGGGCAATTGTTTTTTTGAAGATTTGGATCGGCCTCCTATCGGCCGGTTACTTTGGTCTGGGGATTTTTGCTGTACAGTCTCAAAAAGGCAAACCTGCAGGTTAGGATTTTTATCTTTATTTCAGAGAGTGCTGAAGGGAACCTGACTACATATGTATATGGGATTTGTCTGGATACCTAAGATCGCTGCCGACAGGAAGTGACCTCACACCCTTTCTGAAGCAACCATGGCCATCTTGCTACCTGGCAATTTATGCCCTCACTTCCTGACAGGACGTCAGCCTCTCTCTGGTCCTCTATTGCCAGCAGCTGCTTCTGGCCTTTAAATAGCATGCAGTTGCTCCCTACATTGCTTATGCACAGTACTCTGTACCTTGTTCTACTTGAGCTCTTCCTTTGCCACAATGATTTCCTGCCTATGCTTGTACTTCTGCTTGACTTGACTTGACTACTCCTGCCTGCCGCCTGCCTCGACCCCGGAATTGGACCTGACAACCCCTGCCTGCTAGTTCCTTCTTGGTGGTGAAGTTTTCTGTGTCCACTTAAGGCCACCGTAGCCCTCGTGATTGCTCTGACGGAGGTCCTGATGACCCGACGCAAAAGCAGGGGAATACCACACAGAGTCTCAATGTGGCTACTAGTGCCGGAAATGGTTTTCCATTCATGTAAGTGTATGTATACTTACGCTTTTCTTTAATAAAGTGTATATATTTTACTTCTATTTGCAATTGTCGTCCTTTCCTGGATTTACTGCAAGGACAGTGATTGCCCATCAACACAGTCTTCCAAGAACCTAAAGATCAAGTCAGAGAGGGGTATCCACACTACCAAAGATACCTTGATGTGAGGAGCTCACACTTGCCTGTGTGAGTATAGTTGCTATCTTGCATCCACTTTAATCTCCATCATTACCCCAACAAGTTTTTCTCGATACAATTTATTTTATATTTCATGGTCATTGTATTCATGATTTTTCACTAATTGAGTGTTTTGTTTATATATATTCTAATGGTGTTTTGCACTACTTTTCATTTACAAATCTGTTCCTTTATACTTAATTTCTCTAAAATCACAGTTGACTTGTGTTTAGGTATAACATTAATTATAAAATGAGGTGTGAAGTGTTTTGCCTCATTGTTTTAAAATTATTAGAGGCACATTTGTCAAGTGCTGGTAAAGGTTATCGCACCATTCTGGCATTAACCCTTATTGTACGGGTGTGATAACCTGTACTGGCACTTAATTCGTTCCTACTTAATAAATGTGCCAGGCAGGGAACGGGCACACTGGCGTTTGGCCGGCATTTCGTGGCTGGCTGGGTGCGCGCTTATCTGGGGGCACGGCCAAGATGTCACGAAGCTGGTTCCCCTCATTGGGCGAACCGCTCACGTGACGCGCTTGTGAGCGGCAAATTCAAATTTGCTTGCTCTAAGTGCCAAGCAGGCGCTTGCTCACGCTGGCCACACACATTGCCGCAATGTGTTTCCTACCCGCTGAGCGCCACCCTGGCCGAGGCCTTAGTATGCTATGAAATCACAGAACTACTTGTTAAAAACTCAAGTAGAAAAATTACTGCACAGGCCTTTTAAACTGAATCTTAAGGCACAAAATCCTTGTGGTGCTCCAGATAAGGCTAACAGTCAATAGAAATGCAATATGTTAACATATTATTATGTGCAGCTCTTTATGTACATTTTTCTTATATTTACTGTGTTGCTGTTATTTGATGTTGTAAGATGTTTCAGGACTTCCTTAAATGCCTTTTTGTGGTGAATAAATACCTTACTTTTAATTAGCTATCTTTAGGAAATACTCCTTTTAGTTAATTGCAAGAATTTAATTATTTGTCCAAACAGTGATACTTTAATATTTACAATTTTTGCCCATAATTTGACATCAACTTTTAGATATTTTGTCAACTATCACAAACCTTCGTACATTTTTCAATGATTTTCAATTAAGTTTGGGGGTTCTGCAAGTCTGCTAAAAAGATACTCAAAGCTCCTTCAAATCCTACCTACTAAGATGACGTTACCTAATTAGGTAACAGATGTTAGTTTTCCTTGATTTAACGGGTATCCACAAAGCTGTTTTGATGCAAAATGAATCACATGGTAAACCAACCAATCAGGTTGCTTCATGGACCATGTGATTCCCTCATTTTTGCCTGACAAGTAATTTTCAGGCAATGGTGACAAGACCACATGATACATCAACCAATAGGATTAGTTGTCTACCATGTGACTTGTCTTCTATACTCACAGGTCTTATATAAGGCCGAAGACGTCTCAGAAGACTGGAAGAAGACCAAAGGGAAACATCCTGCCTGAAGAAAGAATAGAAGGAAAATAAAACACCCTAAGAAAATAATAAAAACGAACCACAGATTGTTATTCTATCAACGGAGGATCCAGGGCGTTGTGGCAAGATAAGGATTCACCGACATCCACCCAAGATGGCACAAGATACAAAAACGCCATAGGGCCTGGATTTATTTTACCTGTATTTTGGTTTTTATGTTTGACACAAATAGACACTGGTATACACAAGACCCAGAAGGGCCAGTGGTCCAGTAAAAAAAGCCCCCTACATATCAGCACTCAGTATCACTAGAATAGATGTTAAGTAATAGTGTAACTAGAAGAAGCAAGGAACTAAGACCATCCACTAGTGGTGAATGATATGATGTCTATATTAATAAACCCTTTTACTAGTAATGTAACAATAAAAAATCGGGTATTAAAAAACTCCCTGGTGCACGGTGGGCTTCAAATAAGAAGCACTACTTCATAGTAAAGCCAATACCCCTGGAGGCGGTAATGACCGAGCTGGATAGCCAAACAAAAATAGAAATTGAATCTACTAGGACGAAGGGAGCTTCTAATCCAGCTCCCCCCTCCCACAACCACGCTACAATTGTTAGCTATATTAATAATGAAACACACACTCAAGATGTGCAAGTGCAAGTATAACGTGACACAACCACTGTAAATGTGTCAGTGGAGAGATGCTAGTATATCAAAAAGGCTAAATTGGCGACTAAGTACACTAGCCCTTCAATCACCCAACAAAAACAGGAAATGCATCTACTAGGAGGAAGGGAGCTAGGATTCCAAGTACCCCCTCCCACGGCCATGCTACATTAATAACTATACTAATGATAATATATACATGATGATAACATGAAAGAATGAAGTAACATAGCCACTCTAGATGTGTGCTAGTGTACATATATAGTAAATTAGGTCTTAACTGCACTAACCCTAGATAGTAAACAGAGGGATATGCCTCCTGCTCACCGGATACAGGTAAATAACTACATGCATATAACCCACAACAATACGTGCGGTACCAGCACGAGTGTGGGAGATAGTACTGTGTCTTGTGGTTCAACGAGACTCAATTTCAAAATAAACTAAACTATTGTAAAAAGTACTGCCAATAGCAGTGTAGTGCCCGTGAGAGCTAGCAGCAAACTCCAATGGCCATATAGCTTTGCACTTTCTCAAGGATGTGAAGATTGTTAGCCGCTTGTATGGATTTAACTGTGCAAGGAGGTAGCTTGGTGAAGCGCCCTCCAATCGCCATAATAGGGTGTGGGGCTGTGATGACGTAAAGGCTACCAATGCTCAGCCCAATCCTGCTGCGTGATAGGTTAGAAGGTAAACCAATCACCAATGAGCAGTGTACCTATAATTATGGAGCATGCGCAGTAGGTCTCTCAATAGAGATAATAGAAAACGCTTGTAGCCTGTAGAGAGGTATTACAGTGATAGTTAAGCGGCTAACAAAGATGAAATAACGGAGAGCACGACATACACTATAATGAATCATGCAGTTGCACCAGAAACAAATGTATCAATGTTGAGCAATATAAGCCAGACGTGTCCCATTATAAAGTCCTATAGAAATGGGTGAATAAACTCCCCCCCCCCCCCATTAAGACCCTTGCTCTCCGTTATTTCATCTCTCTAAATCACTTCCCGTCGGGAATTGAGGGCAGGATTTGCCGGGAAGCAAAATGGTCCCGATTGCTTCAGTGATGATGATGTCACTTCATGGTAACCATCTTAGGTGTTGAACAGATCCCTTATAATGGACTGTGGACATACTTATCTACAAGGTACTATTGTTCTTTCACACTCTGCTATCAAAAAGACACCTTTGAACTTTGGATGTTTATTCCTTCATTATGTGTATAACAAATGTTTTATTTTTGCATTCTGTATACCTCTAGAATTTAGAGCACCAATGAGCTACTTCTTGCACTTTTGAATAACAATTGATATATACGAATAATAGTTATACATTTAAAAAAAATCTTATAGTTATGTTTTAATAATTGTATCACTAAGGTATTCAACATGAGGGATGTGCCAAAAATAATTTCAAATAAAAAAATGTCATACGGCAACGTTTTCGTGTGTACAGTATAATTCACATTTTTTTAAGGTTTCATTTAAAAAAAAATATATATAAGTCTTTGTACATATACCCATAACAGTCTTTTTGGGAGTAAGATATTGGAGGACAATTTTAACACAGTTTTAATTTATTTTATGACACACAGAAATATAATTTTTCAGTATACCAGTTTCATCTTTATGCAAAGCGGAGTCCATTTATGTGCATATAAGAGATGTGCAGAGGTACAACCAGGGAGACATATTTGGGGAAAATAAACCATGACTTTTATTCAGCCCGTAGCCTTAAGCAATACAGTTTAAGGAAGCATACAAATTGTAAGCGCTAACTCACTTCCCAGTCTCTGTCTGCAGGTCTGGGAGGATAGGCCTCTTGCCAACATATGACCCTAAAGTCCAAAGATATACCTGTAAGCAGGAGGCCCACCCTCTGGCGGGTTCAACGGTCCGCTGTGCCCTTGAATAGAGGTCTGATTCTGGGGCTCTTGCTGGCAGCACAGCCCTGTGCTCAAGACCACTTGCTCCTCGGAATCACTTCTGGCAACACAGTTCCTCTGTGCTCAAGAGATCTCCCCTACAGGTCAAACAGAAGGCTTTTCTACCTGTCTAATGAACAAGGTGGAGAATGGTTAATTGTCTCTAGCTGCAATTATCCAGCTCCCAGCTGGATTCCTCAGACCTATGCAGGCTTTCTATTGAAGCCCTTTTAGACAGGGGTCAGGGCCTGTTACAGTGCACCAAATCAAATTAAGAAGTTTTGATGTAGATGGTGCAGATGGAAAAAAGTAAACTAAGTATATAGGCTACACACAAGTGAAAATTTAGTACAAAACAAGTGGTTTGTAAAGCTTAGTACAATACATAGGGACCATCAAGTCTTGGCATATTATCCTCAGGAGCACCTCAATAATATCATGCTCTTCCAAAACTGGTGAAATAATAGTATGCCTACTAACTTGCCCAGATTCTTTTATGGAATTCCAGGTGAAAGGCCAGTAGTTTTATTGTATTTCTTTGTTTTCACATACACCTGCGCTACCCATTTCTACCTTGACGTCTGTCATGGTAGACCAAGCTTATTAACACTTTAATTACTGGGATCATTGATTGAGAAACAGCGAGATAAAATAAATTGCGATTTATTCACATAAAGAACGTACACAACTATGTTACAAAAATTACAGGAAAAAGACACACTTACTTTGGAAACTGGGATAACAAAACTAATATTTCTTAGTTGCAAACACTATATATTTAAAACCAGAGACAGAACATGAAACACAGACAGAGCTCAGTGCTACATCCATTAACACATATACACGGTACAGTGCTCATATATATATATATATATATATATATATATATATATATATATATATATATATATATATATATAAAGATATCTTTTGAATAAAATGGTCTTTTAGTTTAACTCTTTGGCCAAAGTGTCGTAAGCCCTTGAGCCCTCCAAGGCAGACCACGTCTCAAGAGTCCTAACACAAATATAAATAATTAGTTGCATAGTTCTAAGTCTGATTGAAGCTCTTGTTAACCTGTATATTACCAGGAAAAGCACTCTGTATTAGATTTGTCGCAATCAAACTGTATGCAGGTTCCCATGAGTGTGGAAGGTGGAATGGAGTAAGCTTTAACCATTTAAAAGTGGGAGGGGTGAGCTTCAAACTAGGGAAGGAGGAGCCACCCTCCAAATCAGCCAGGACCAGCTGAACAAGAATTACAAAACATACAGGACCCCTATAATATCACTTGTACAGGATTAAGCTAGAATAGGTCTTGCTCCGTCGAGTCACCACGTGCATCTGAGGGTGCGGTAGTAGTATCTGGCTACACCTCCTAGTGCTGTCACATGATCAGTGCCTCATCCCCTTGGTGGATGCAGGAGTACAGATACAAAAATATGGAAGTGGCTTTAGCTTTTGCGCCAAGCCCGCACAATTCTTGCAAAGAAAAGCTTGAATCTTGCAAAGCTTACCACAAGGTTCTCTCATTTTGGCTGGAACCGCTAGTGTATGCACGCTGCAGCTCCCTTGGCAGCAGCTCTCACCGCCCTCCTTTGCCCGGATCTTTCGCCGCGTCACTTCCAGTCGCGACGCTCTTCCGGTCCCAGATACAGGAGGATCCTGGATGAAGTGAGGTAAGGGCAGAGTGAGGCCAGCAGTCCACTGGCAATGACTCTACACATTTCGCATAGGCAGTTTCATCACCAGGGCGGTGAGAGCCTGAGAGCAAGACATGTTTTTTATGTGCCTTTAGCCGTTTGTACTGTAAGTGTACATCCTATCAGATTTTTAATATGTAAAGTTGTTGATTTACTGGATTGCACTATGTTTGTTTTTTTGTTTTGAATCCTTATATTGCCACATCTATATTGCGTTGAGTGACATCATCCACTGAGAGGACAAAATAGGATCACCCCATTCTACCTGTTGTCACATTTTTGGAGATGCACTTATTTATTGGGAAAATGTGAGTTCCCATTCTATAGAACACATCACAGAGAAACACCCCCACTGTTGAAAAACTTTATTGCTCTATGTTATATTTGTATTTTTTCACATATACAACATGTTGATCTGTGCTCCCCTACTGTCAACATACGTTCTTCAAAGAGGGAACACTGCGGACCGTTCCTCGAAAGGGTTTTGAGCAGCATTTACTCACACTTTTGTCAACACTTTTTGCACAATGGTTGTCACATTATATGCATTTATATGTCACATTTTTCAATTGTAATTATTATTGTCACATTCACTGTCATCACTTCCTCCTTGGAGCGCCTTTTTTCTTTTTCTTTCACCAAACCCCCTTATGTCAGAACTGTTGTGGTGGACTGTTCCATCTTATCACATCCCTGTGACTTAATTTTCCCTTCCAAGAATTTCTTTGGTCAGATCGCCCCTGGTCAGTCCTGCTCTCTTTGGCTTACTTGTTTAACAGACCGACCAAGGTCTATTATAATACTGTAGATTGCATTAGAAAAATAGATATGTTGGTGTAATTGTATTTGACATAATATAGATTCATTTTCCCATAAATTAAAACCATACTTACCCTTCCATTTTTTTCTGGAAGTCAGTTTTCACGGCATTATGAGCCATTGAATGTATTTATATTTATATTGTTCTTAGTAATAGATGGAATAGCTTTGTTTCTATGAAATACAGAAAGAGAGAGCACAAAACCGGGGGGGGGAGAAATATAATACGTTTTTGGCTTGGAGTATAACTTGGCAAACAGTGCAATGAAGCTTTAATGTAACTTTATAATATTTTTCTGATATGCATCTCATTGTAAGTTATTCATTAAATCTGTATTAAGGAGCATCATGCCTGAAGAGCAATGCAACTTATTTCCTGTAGCATCGCATTCCGAATTTTTAAACACCATGTTATCTGATACTGCTGCGACACACTTTATTCGAGCAAATACCCAGTATGTACCTGGCAGATACCTGGAATGCGCCGCTCCTCACCTCAGACAAGCCCCGTTGCGTTTGCCTTCCCAGCCATGGTTCATGCCTGGCTGATGGGCGGCTGATCTGTTAAATGATAATGATTAGGATTTAATAGGCTGCAATGCTTCGCGTGTCTACCAGATGGCATAAATTCATGAATTGTAATGCAGTATATATATATATATACTGTGCAGTATTGCAGCCAGCGGGAATAAAATGCTTCAATCCCTGCCTGGAAAATAACGCAATGCACTCGGGCAGAAAACAGTCACAAACCTCAATACACCCGAGTATACCCGAATTCGTGGGACTAGCCGAGCTCGAACAAAGTGTGTCGCCAGTGTATACCTTGAAAATGAATGTTACAGAATTAGTCAATAGAGAATGAAAGTTTGATTTAAAAAAATCTGTGGTCAATTATCTTCATTGCCTACTTTTTTTGTTTGTATATAAACTGAAGCATCATTACATATCCAATTCCTATGGGTTTGAAGGCAGGAAGTGTTCATATGTGAAGTCTACGTTTCGCACAAATATTAATTGAAGAGCAATAAATGGTAGAATATTTTGTATAAGTACGCAGTATGTCATACTTATTTTTTTTTGTGGTAGGAGTTAGAATTTTTAGGTTTTTGGAAAGGTACTGTATACAGTTCACCAATAATTAATTTCTTCCAAAAGAAGTACAATAAAAATTACATTTAATGTGTGCAGTAGCGTAACTACTGTGCCGCTAAACTCTGCAATGCGGAGGGGGGGGGGAGGGGAGTGGGATTGAGAGTGTCTGTGGGTGTGAAATTCAGTGTGTGTTTGTGGGGGGGTGGGGGGGAGAGATTGTTTGTGGGAAGGGGGAGATTGTGTGTGTGTGTGTGTGTGTATGTGTGTGTGTGTGTGTGTTTATGCTTAGTACTACCCCCCAGGTGAAAGAGTGTGTGACTGTGTGTGTTATGGTTGAGTGTGAGTGTGTTTTTTGATTGAGTGTGTGGGGGTGTGTTGTGATGGGATGGGGGGAATTTAGTGTGTTTTTGTGTGGAGGGGGAATTGAGTTTGTGTTGGGGGGGAATGAATGAGTGTGTGTGGGATTGAGAGTATGTGTCTGGTGAGGAATTGAGCGGGTTGTGTGAGGGAGAGTGGATGGGGAGAGTGAATAAGTGGACAATAAGAGGGAGTAAGAGTAAGAAAGGGAGTGAGACATGGGGGGAGAGAGGGGGACAGTCAGGAGAGTGTGTGTATGGATGAGAGGGGGGCTGTGAGGGGCTAAAAGCAAGGTGTGTGAGAGTGGGGGTACTCGCAAAGCAGCTGACATGGGAACCCAGGTGGAAACGACATTTATTTTGTGGTGTTTGTTTAGGGGACCCTTTTAACATTTTGCAAGGGGGCCCAAAAAATGTAGTTACACCACTGATTGTGTGCCTAAATTACTATAATGTGTTTCAATGTCCTTTGTTGGAGGTACTGTAATTAGAGAAATGGAGAAAATAAAAGAAATTTCCAGAAAAAAAGAAGTTATGTATAAAGACTAGTTACATTTGTGTTATCACATTTACTTTAAGAAATGATATTCAAGGACACTTGGATATTACACATGTAAAATGTTCGTATTTGTGTAACTCTTTATCATGTAACACAATACCTCGTGTCATCTATGAGGCTTAGTTTGATTGAACACCTGTTTCTTTAATCAAGGTCAAGCACCCACAACGAGTGCATGCCCTCATCTGCTATCTTCAGCATGAACACGCTGCATTACTTTGTTATCTACATCACAGGAATGTGAGATCCATAAAATTAGAAATAAGAGTTTAAAAAAAAAATAGGACACTAAGTTGGTAATTGATGGATTAAACCAAGAAAAAACATTTATTCCTGTGACTTTGCATCTGTTTGTTTATCGTGTCAGTGCAGTAAAACTGATGTTTTTAAATAGAGAAGACCTTGGATAGTATGTACTGCAAGATGCAGTTTTGTTTCAATAGTATACTAACTGAAGGTATAAACTAGAGATTTATCTACCGCTTATTTGTACCCTTTTATATTGTCGTGTGGACTGCATGCTGGTGACAAAATTATGATCTTGGTAGCATTTTATTGAATTACAGTAGAAACAATGGCTTTCGTACCTATTGTAGAATGTGTAGGGCAGAGCATACAATATAAAGACCCACACTAAAACTTGTATAATATGGCTGGTCCACACTATCTTTCTGCCCTCCTGTCAAGTAAGTCCTGGTAGCTACAGGCAGTGACAGGCTATCAACATTATCTGCTGGCCGCACCATCCAAGGGCCTGAAACCCATTCTCCACTATATGCAATGCTGCTATACCATCTGCATTGACTGCATCAAATAAAGACCCCTTTTATATACTTCTGGCTAGGTCGCAATCTATTGGACAGAAGTATAGGAGAACAGGACTGTCATGGTATGGCCTGCCTGCAGCTCTGCTGTAGCCTGCTATGACTGGAGGCGCTGTCACTGAATGAAAAGAACCTGAGGATCACCTAAAACCTGTCCTGTTTCCCCAACATTGCGGAAACTCATCTCTCCTGGAATAGGGTGACCAGATTTTAAAAATGAAAAACTGGGACACTTAAAAAAATTATTTATAAAACAATGTACATCACATCACGCCCCTGTTGCCATGACAACGAGACACTAACGTCAGGCGGTAACATGTTGCCATGACAATGTGGCATCACATGAAGCCTCGGAAACATAATGCGTCCCGTTGTCATGTCAACTTGATGCTGCGTGACGTCACGGAGCGCCACGTTGTTATGGCAAAGGGCATTACGTGATGTTATGCAGCCATGTTGACGGAATTTGGAGGGTAGGATACAGCCAAAGGCAAGATAAATAAATGTATAATAAAAAGATCTAAAAAAATGTTATCTCCGGGTTTGCCTTCAATAGAAGGTGGCAACCCTGGCTGGAGTGTGTGTTTCTGTATAAAGAGGTGGGCCCTGAAGTGTGTGTTTCTGTATACAGAGGTGGGCCCTGAAGTGTGTTTTTCTGTATACAGAGGTGGACCCTGCATTGTGTGTTTCTGTATACAGAGGTGGGGGCTGCAGTGTGTGTTTGTATGTATAGAGGTGGGGGCTGCAGTGTGCAGTGTGTGTTTGTGTGTATAGAGGTGAGGGCTGCAGTGTGTGTTTGTGTGTATAGAGGACTAGCTGATATACTCGGCGTTGCCCGGGATTTAATTTTCCTGCTCCCCCTATGTCTCCGCTCCCCTCCCCCATGCACAGCTCCATTCCCCCCCCCCGTTCACAGCTGCACCCCCCGCCCCCCCTGTTCCCATCTCTGATTCCCCCCTTCACAGCTGTTTTCACCCACCCTTCACAGCTCTGTTCCCCCCCTCGTTCACAGCTCTGTTCCCCCCTGCACATCTCCGTTTTCCCCCTTTCAGAGCTCCGTTCCCCCCCTTCACTGCTCCGCACATTACTCTCCCCCCTGCATCTCACATCACTCTCCCCCCCTGAATCTCACATCACTATCCCCCCCCCTGCATCTCACATCACTCTCCCCCCATGCATCTCACATCACTCTCCCCCCCTGTATCTCACATCACTCTCCCTCCCTGCATCTCACATCACTCCCCTCCCTGCATCTCACATCCCTCTCCCCCCCTTCATCTCACATAACTCTCCCCCCCGCATCTCACATCACTCTCCCCCCTGCACCTCACATCACTCTCCCCCCCTGCATCTCCCATCTCTCTACCCCCCACATGCATCTCCCATCTCTCTCTCCCCCCCACCTGCATCTCCCATCTCTCTCCCCCCCCCCCCACCTGCATCTCCTATCTCTCTCCCCCCCACGCATCTCCCACCTCTCTCCCCCCACATTGCATCTCCCATCTCTCCCCCCCCCCTGCATCTCCCATCCCCACCTCTCTCCACCCATATGCCTACCTCAGGCGGCTGTGGTTTTGGCGGAGGCAGCTGGGGTTCGGCGGAGGCGGTAGACTGTGGCACGTGTGCAGCAGGCTCAGGAAGTGCCGCGAGCGGCTGTGTGTCAGCGGGCTCTGGGGGGGGAGAGCGAGCCGGGGACAGAAGGGAGTGAGCCGGGGTGACGGGAGCCAAGAGTCGGAGGGAGGGCCAGAGTGCCGGAGGGAGGGCCAGAGTGGCGGGGGTTAGACCAGAGTGCCGGGGGAGGAAAGCTGGGGAGAGCCAAAGCCCCGCTCCCGGCATCCTCCTACCTTCAGCCAATCCCCTGATGCACGGCATTCGAAAGCCCCGCCCCCGGCATCCTCCACCAATCCCCTGCGGCGCGGCCCGGCATGTTCAGCCCTGGTATTCATAAAATACTTACCAATCCTCACCGCAGCCCCCGAACGCCGCCGCAGCCCCTGCACACCGCCTCAGAGTCGCAGACACAGCTACAAAAACAACTACAAAAACGGGGCCAGGAGGAAATCCGGGACATTTCCGGGACGGACGGGCAACTGGGACGTCTGGTCACCCTATCCTGGAACCTCACAGGTAACCAGCACCACACGTACCTGTAGCCTAGGCAAAATCTCCCAGAGGGGGGGGGGGGAGCAGGGCTACACTAGCATAAGAGCATGATGGGAGAATTTCCAGCTTTCAAAGCATGCTGGGAACTCATTGGGTCAAATTCAGAAAAGGGTGCTAAATCTTTAGGACACCTTTACTCCCATTGCTATTAATGGGAGCTGAGGCGTGTTATACTGTAGCTTAGCATCCTATTGTGGATCTGGGCCTTTTATATTTAATGGCAGAGATTTTTACTTCAGATTATTAGTTTAAAAAATGTGTATATAATATATGTGTATCTATGTATGTCAGTGTAGGAGTAAAGGAAAACAAATAAGGTAGCGCTAACTTTCTAAGTGTGCAAATTAATTCCAAATGGATATGAATGACCTGTTATTCCTAATAGGGAATAGAGGCTGGCTGCCTGTGATATAACTCTGAACCCAAATCAGAGACAACTGATAGAGAAAATATTATATCTGTGGCGCTCCATACATACACAAATGGTGGTTAAAAGGGTGACTGATATACAAATAAGCACTTTTAATGTATGACACAGAATATGAATAAAATACAAATAAAATACACAACATGTGTTAAAATAGAATAAGTCCCACTGGAAATCTCCTGCTGTGGCTGAAATGACCACTTACCAGATGTAAGATGGTCACAGGCAATGGATAATTAGAGAGTATCCCCTCTCGTCTTGGTCAGATCAGCCACACTGCGTGTCTCCTGGCATCAGGGACGTGTTGGTGCTCCGTAGCCTTTTCCGGATGAGCGCCCCCCTGCTCACATGGAAACAGCTCTCTTCAGCTCAGTCTGTTGGGGCTTGGTGATCGCAGCCGCAGATCTTTATTTTACCCCTGAAGAAGGAAGATGGTACTTCCAAAATGCGTAGGGTGGTCCTACTGGTCACTCTGCTGACTTTTGCTGACGTCTGTCTTGTATCTTCTGTCGATCGGAACATCCACAAATCTGCTGACACCATCTGCACAGCGTTCCGGGTATTGCACGGCGAATCTGTGGCTGCGATCGCCAAGCCCCAACCGACTGAGCTGAAGAAAGCTGTTTCCAGCTTATATACCCTTATCCCTCACACGGAGGGTATTGAGGTAGTCATGGATTTTCTTGAACGAAAACATACCACACAACCCCCTATTGATTTTCTCAATTTGTTACTGCACTTTGTGCTTCACAAAAATTATTTCAATTATGAAAACAATTATTACTTGCAAATTAATGGAACAGCTATGGGGAGCAATGTGGCACCCTCATATGCCAATCTATATATGGCAGATTTCGAGAATAGGTATATTTATAATACTATTTATGATCAAAAGATACTCTTCTATTGTCGGTACGTCGATGACTTGTTCATCATTTGGGAAGGTACCAATGATGAACTTATTGATATCTTTAACTATTTGGAACAAATTCCCACTCCTGTGTGTTTTACCAAAAATTGGAGCGATAAGCAAATATCCTTTTTGGATGTCCTTATATCCTTTGATGGACAGGCACTACACACAGACCTGTACAGGAAACCCTCAGACAGGAACTCTACTCTGTGGGGTTCTAGCTTTCATCCAGTGTCCCTAAAGAATATGCTGACCTATTCCCAAAAGATAAGGGCAAAACGGGTGGTTGATAGACCTGAAAAGTTGGATGAAACACTGGATGAAATTAAGACTATTCCTTCAACGTGGATATAAAAAATCTAACATAGAAAGGGCCTTCCAAAAAGAGACTACAACCAATCCTCCCAGGGTTGGTGATGAAAGAATCAATATAGTGAGCAAATTCACTACAGCCAGCAGATATATAAAAGATAGTATCAATAGGCATAGGGGGTTGCTGCAACAGTATGAATTACTACATACAGTGTGTAAAGAGAAACCAAGGTTTGCACACCAAAGGGGTCGTAATATCAAAGATATCCTGATCTCTGCTGATGATGATAAACATTATCAGACATCACATTTTCTTCAGTCGAAACCAGGATGTTATAAATGCTATGGGTGTACAATATGCAATAGTCTTAACACTGGGGATGAGTTTCGTCACCCCAGAAGGGGGCAAAAATATAAGATCAACCAGAGAATCACATGCACCACTACCAATGTAATTTACACTATCAAATGCCCCTGTGGACTGGTGTACGTTGGTAAAACTAATAGAATGTTGAAAACACGTTTTATTGAACACCGTAGCAAAATTAACGCCAAGAAAGAGGAGACTGCCCTTATCAGACACTGCACAGAATTTCACCATACAGTGTCATCACTGAAACTGATGGGGATTGATCGGGTGCAAAATACCTTTTCAGGTTCAGAGAAAGATACAGCCCTATTACAAAGGGAAGCATTTTGGACTTTTATGCTTGACACTGTACATCCTAAGGGTCTTAATGACTATATCTCATTAAACAGCTTCCTTAATATTAGATGAGATCAGTATGCAGATTTCTGATTTAATCATAGTAGGTATAGGATGTGTGGGAGTTTCGTGTTCCCTACCATTTATGTTTTTGTGACGCTGCTGTTGCTGCTGACCTTCTCCTCATTTATGTCTCTCAAATTAACTAATTAATTACTTTTGTCTCTGTTCCCCTCACCTGCATTTCCACCACACTGGGGGAGTGTATTAGTATCACTTAGTTTTTTAATACCGGACTCTCATTTTGGCTTTTTTCTCTCCTCCCTTATGTACCACGACTACTCCACTGCCCATTACCCTCACAGATAAATTACTAGAAGGACTTTATTGGGACTCTACTACACATTGTGTATATGGACACACTTGGTATGATAACAGGCATGAAGACTGAATGATAGAACATCGTGGGACAGACGGGCCAACCGGAGACTATTCTATTATGGGATGACGTCACTATGAAGGAGGAAGGACCCTGATGTGCGCTTGCGCTTGCGCATGCGCTTGGATGAGGTGCCAAGATCTCCTACTGCAGAAACACAGAGGGATGACAGGACCAATCGGAAGGCAGGGTGGACAAAATGACGACATTACTCGGAAGCAACGAGGACCCGGATGTGCGCGCGCATGCGCAATGGACTGAGATACGCCTGTGGGAGAAACCGGAACATTTTAAGTAATTTCACCTAGGTTGGGGGCTATAAATAGTGGACATTATGTGATTTATTTTCGATCTTCACTTGAGAAAGACCACGCTTGTTGGTTGAAATGTTGTGCTTATCTAATAAATTTTCTTGAAATCCATAGTGCCCTGAACCTTTCTCCTTTTTTGCTATATAAATAAAGACATACAATACAATGTACAGTACATTAAAGAGAATCACCTGCTCCACACATTCAGTTTACTAATATTGGAGCTTTCTGGACTTGTTTTAAGTATCATTTTTGCTCTGTGTTTTTCATACAGGGTGATGATGGCCATGTCAGAACTTTATTTATATATCATCAGATAATTATTGTCTGAGAACTCTGGCAGAAATCCCCTACCCAAGTTGATGGGCATTGAAATGGAACAAGTATACCGTGGTCATCATAACACAATATTTGGAAATCATTGTGTGTATTATGCCTAGGAACAGTTTGATTGTTGAGTCTTTTAATCCTTACTTTTATGACTTTTCATGTGCATTGCTATTGATTTACTCCCCTGGTTAATATTCTGTATTTTTTTTAATCAACTTTTGATTTCTAAAATACATTCTTGCCTGTTGGTAATTGTAAGGAAGGAGTCTGGCTACAGATATGCCTTAATGGCCACACTTTCTATTGTTTTATTTTTTGCATTATCAGAATAAGGTGAGAAACATTTGTGTACATTGTGTGCTACTCATACAACTCTGTATGCACTCACTATATACTTGATATGTATGTGACAATAAATAAGACTCCAAGAGACAACAAAGAGTAGGGAGTGATCACAGGACCATACTAATTGAATGAAGTGTTTAAGTACATAAGTGAGGTAATCAAATGGTGGGTGCAAACTGTGAACTGAAAGTTAATCAGAAAAAAGGGGAAGGGGAAACACAAAATGGATGTGCCCCCTAAAAGAATTCACTTAAATGCACACCACCCAAGTGTAAAAATTAACTTTTAATAAATTCCATAAAACATATATTACCAAAGTAATGTGTGATGTGGATTAAAAATGTATTAAATCATAGCTATCAAGCAACCGTGTCATTGATTATTCATACTATCCCAGTGCCAATAAATATGGTGGGATGTAGAAGACAGGGAATTCTATGAGTAGGGTATTAACCCCTCTGGGGCAACGGTGAGACCAAGTGTTGAATTGTGTATAAATATACGCAGATAAGTGGCCAAAGGATTGAATATCCTACTGCTGCTAGATATAACTCCCCTGCACATTTACATAGAGATTAGTCTAAATGATAGTGCTGGCATGTGATGGTATATTAGCTGTATCATAGGACTGCCAAACACAGCAGTGCTGGGTTGAATACACAGCAATGCGATGTGAAGACGCCTCACATAAAGTGCAAGGATAGCAGGCACACTGACTGTGAATTGAATAATAAATAATTAACTCGTATGGTCTTCACAGTTACACCCAGGATACTGCAAACACTACATTAAAAACAGCTCCAAGGCAGGCGCATGCACGAGGCTGGAGTAGATGGCAGCATAAAACTAGAGCTCCATCCTCCACCTCCCAGAAAGTTGAGAAAACGGCACTAATCACCGGAAAAATTCAAGTATAAAAGTAAGGAAGGAGTAAGGGTTACTCTCACGATGGCCCCGCTATCGGCGAAAAAAAAAAAAGAGGGCGATTTAAGAAAATATTTGGGACGCTCTACCCCACGAGGCGCTGCCGCAGCAAGGCCGACGGAGTCAACGGCGGGATCCGACTCAGAGAGACATGATATATGTGGGACTGCAGGATCTAAAGAAAGAGGTCCAAGGCCTGGGAGAGAGAACGGGAGCCCTGGAGGAAAAGATGGCGGCCGCATTCAAACAAATTAAAAAAACAGATAAAAAAACCACACATATTCAAACCCAAATTACAGAGATATTAGACAGACAGGAGGATGCCGAAAACCGGGACCGCAGAAACAATATCAGGGTGCGCGGTGTCCCAGAGACGATCACAGATGCAGAAGAATTCATCACTAGGTGGCTGGAAACCATATTGCCCGACATACCTGCGACAGAAAGAGCGATGGATCGCTGTCACAGGGCCCTTAGAAGCCGCCCAGCAGCTGCAGATCAACCGCGGGACATTATTGCAAGGATGCACTATTTCAAAACCAGAGACGCTATCTTTAAATCCACAAGAACGGAGGGGGCATGCCGGTTTGAGGGAATCACACTCCAACTGTTCCAGGACCTATCCCCGATCACTCTCGCAAGGAGAAGAGCACTACACCCTGTCACCAAACTACTGAGGGACCGGGCAGTGCGATATCGGTGGACCTTTCCGTTCTGCCTGATGGTCATACGGAACGGAAGGGCCATATTCATGAAAGATCCAGGAGAAAGTGAGGAATTTCTAAATAAACTGGGTCTGAAGGAGGGACAGATACAAAGTCCAAGGAGAGAGGCACGAGAGGAGCCGGAGTGGAGCACCGTGGGAGCGCCAAAATCTCCTGAGATCCGATGAGCCCCCCAGTAATCTAAAGATAACTAAGTCCAGTTGACTAAACACACCGTTGAAAAGTTGGGGTAATGATTTCCCCACCAGTTCACTAAATAAAAACCTTGCCATAGTACCTGTCAAAGTCGCTATTCTGCTGCTGATACCACTAAGAAGATTGCACGGGTTTCCTGGAAAAAATAGAAAATATAAACTCTTACCTGCTGCTGCAAATGGCGATTCAAGGTGACACGCAAAGTACCCAACATGGCGCCGCAGCGAGCGTCTCACCGCATGGCTTCGTTGCAGAAGCAGAGGGCTTCCAGACGCGGGAGCAGGTGAGGAGACGTCCTTTTTCGCGGGCTAACTGGAGGAAAATGGCGGCCAGCGGAAACGCGTCACCGGAAATGGTCCGGACGCCATCTTGGGAGAGGCAGCCGGGAAA
The DNA here is from genome assembly GCF_040206685.1 of Ascaphus truei. Lineage (NCBI taxonomy): Eukaryota > Metazoa > Chordata > Amphibia > Anura > Ascaphidae > Ascaphus > Ascaphus truei. Next base: position 110,231,000 of record NC_134487.1, on the reverse strand, counting down.
ACGAGCCGGAGAGCGTCATCACCCGGCGCCGGAACAACATATGCACACACAGCCGCCCGGAGCGCCCGAATGACACGGGAACGACACACGAGCGGAGCCGATGGCGGCAAGCAGCGGAAGAGGCGCTGACCCACAACGAGCACAGGGTGTAACGGGACTGCCCAGACAGAGGAGGCACAAGGAGAGGGGAGGTCCATCCGGTTGCCCAACCACCCACAAGAAATAAGAGAGGAAGAGGCAGAGCATCAAGGACCAATAAGAAACAGGCCCTACATAGGGATGCACCACATGCAGCAACCAGATTAGTTCAGGGCCCACAACTAGATAGCCAGCGAGACCCCCCCCCCCCCCCGAGGCAAAAAAAAAAAAACACAGCACCTTACTAACTAGCCATGCAGAACACCAGAGCAGCAGAGGACTGAAATATACAGTGACACTGAGGCAGGCAGGAAAACACAGGAGAGATTAGTGAACAGGGGCAAGCAGTTATGGTATACAATTTACAAGTTACACTATACTTTTTAAAGTTTATAGCTGACCTTACAGGGAACAAGCTAAGTTACACAGAGTTGCCGTTTTACTATTGCACCGCACAAGCAAGGGAGGGAGGAGGGAGTGCTGTCCCTCGTGAAGGCTTTGTGCATGGGTCTCCACATGGGCGTGGGAGAGAAGGCCCACGAGTGGCCCATGGAAGTCCCATTTAGGCCAGCCGAGAAGGACGGGAGAGGGGGAAGGAGGGCCATCCCGAACTCTGTCCAGGCTGCACGCCTGAAAAGGGCAAAGAAGGAGATTGGGGGAGCTAGTTCTCGCCCAATCCCCGGACTGTTATTACGTGTTGTAATGAATGTTAACTTGTGTTTTTTCATGTCTCCCCAGTGTGTTTCCCTCTGTATCCCCATGCCATGGCTCCAGTTCGCTGACAGGCGGAATCAAGCACAGGAACACCAGCCATCCTCATCGCTGACACCAGAGGCTCAGACGGTTGCTTACGCAAGAGTAAAGGTTGGGAATTGCAATCATGAATAAAGGGATTACTATCATATCACATAATGTCAAGGGTTTCAATAACCCAGGGAAGCGCAGACTAGCTATGACGGACTATAAAAAAACGGACCCCGACATCATCCTCTTACAGGAAACACATTTTTCTAAATCTAGTTCACCGAAATATATTGATCATAAATATAAAAACTGGTTCTCAGCCTCAGCCACAAAAAAGAAAAGAGGGGTAGCTATTTTGGTGCATGACCGTCTGCCCCTGATGATTAAGACCATAAAAAAAGACTACAACGGCCGATTTCTCATTGTAAGCGGTGAAATAAGAGGTCAACCAATCACGCTGGCAAACGTTTATGCGCCAAGTGAAGGCACGGAAGCTTTTCTAGAGCGATTCTTTGCTGTACTCCAGAGGTTAGCGCAGGGATGTGTAATCCTGGGGGGCGACTTCAACCAAACACTAGATCCTATTTTAGACAGATGCACCCCGGGCGGTAAGAATAGCTCTAAGATAAGACAAACTTGGAATAGAGGGCTGCGCACCAATAACCTGCTAGATATTTGGCGAGAGCAACACCGACAAGAGAAAGGTTTCACATTCTACTCCCACCCCCATGACAGATATAGTCGGATAGATTACCTGTTTGTATCCAGTAGAATGGTTTCACAGATCTCCCACACGGGCATCCACGATATTTCGTGGTCAGACCATGCACCGATTGAGCTGCGGTGCACTAATTTTATTCTAGACAGACCAGGAGCGAACTGGAAGCTCAATGAAGTTCTACTAAAGATCCCCGCAATTGCACAAAACGTAGGGGATAAAATCAGGGAATATTTTCGGGAGAATATAGGAAGTGTGACATCGCAGGCTACCTTATGGGAAGCCCATAAGGCGACTCTGAGAGGAGAGCTCATGAGGATTGCAAGCAGGCGAAAGAGAGAGAAGGACAAAAAAATCAATCAATTACAAGCAGAATTGGCAGTCCTCTCAACTCGACATAAAAAGAATAAAGACGCAATGACCCTTAAGGAGTTGCTAGACACTAAAACCAGACTGAATATTTTGCTGACCTCTCGCGCTGAAAAGGAGCTGACATGGACAAAGCGAAAATATTTTGAGAAAGCAAACAGGCCAGATACCCTCCTTGCCAACAAACTAAGAGACAATAACCAAGTCTCCCAAATTCAGACAATTCGAACAAACCAAGGGGATCTGACCTCTGACCCTAAAAAAATAGTCAACGAATTTAAAAAATATTATGAGACCCTATACGATGGGGCGAAGGTGGCTCACACGCCAACCACAAAAGCACGGCTAAAGATGTTCTTGGCTGAGGCACAGCTGCCTACAGTGACCAGAGAGGAGAGGGACGCACTACAGGCAGAATTTACTATTGAGGAACTCCTAGAGGTAATGAAGTCATTGAAAGCAGCCAAAGCCCCAGGCCCAGATGGCTTTTCCAATCTCTATTATAAAAATTTTCGTAAAATACTAGCTCCTCATTTATTAAAACTCTGTAATTCCTTCTTGGATGGTGCCCCCATCCCGAGCTCGATGCTCCAGGCGTCTATCTCAGTAATCCACAAACAAGGAAAAGACCCAGCGGACTGTAAAAGCTACAGGCCCATATCGTTAATAAACTCGGATACAAAAATCTTTTCCAAACTGTTAGCTAACCGCCTTAACCAGGTGTTGTCCAAGTTGGTCCATCCTGATCAAGTAGGGTTCATATGTGGTCGACAAGCAGCTGATAACACCAGGCGGATTATTGACTTAATTGATCTGGCGCAGAAAAAACGTATCCCGTCTCTGGTGCTTAGTCTAGATGCTGAAAAAGCGTTCGACAGAATTGACTGGCCCTACTTGAGGGAGACGCTTGGGGCGTTCGGGCTGGGAAAGAGAATGATAGAGGCAATTCTCGCTCTGTATCAGGGACCGACGGCGAAGGTCAGACACCAGGGCTTCCCCTCGGAAGAATTCCAGATAAAGAGCGGCACCAGACAGGGCTGTCCTCTGTCACCCCTCCTCTTTGCGCTTTGCATTGAGCCCTTAGCGGCACACATACGTCTTAATCCAAGTATAACAGGCATCCAAATCAATGATCAGCCACATAAGGTGGCCCTGTATGCTGATGACGTGATACTCACACTATCACAGCCCCTCACCTCTCTGCCGAACGTTTTCCAATTATTAGGGGAATTTAACACAATATCGGGGTTTAAAATTAACCAGGCAAAATCAGAAGCCCTAAATATCAATTTACCTAAAGTTACTGAGAAATTGATCACGGTAAATTTTGAATTCAAATGGCAAACCTCCTGCATAAAATACCTAGGAATAAATATCACAAAACAATCAGACACCCTCTATAAAGCTAATTACCCCAGATTAATTCGGACACTGAAGGAGGACCTCCGGAAATGGGCAGGGTACAATATATCCTGGATCGGAAGGATCCAATCACTAAAAATGAATCTCCTGCCCAGGATCCTGTACCTATTTCAGACTCTTCTGGTCCCTGTAAGCAGGGAAGAGATCCTTCGGTTACAGTCCGCAATGGTGAAATTTATTTGGGGTAATAAAACCCCCCGCGTCAAAACTAGCACGCTAATTCGACCCACTACAAAAGGAGGACTAGCGGTACCTTGCCTGTTGTCGTACTATAGAGCGGCCCAATTAACTCAAATCATCCAGTGGCATACCCACCCTAGTCAGAGGCGTTGGGTAGAACTGGAGACGGCCTGCTGTGCCCCGGTGGCACTGCAGGACCTGATCTGGCTCCCAAATAAGGTCCGCAAGGACTTCACAAACCCGCTCCCCGCGGTTGTCAGCTCTTTGGCGGTATGGGACAAAAGCAAATATAAACACTCCCTGATGACCCCAATTTTGGGAAACCCTGATTTCGCTCCGGGCCTGCAGAAGAGAGATTTTATTACATGGACACAGAAGGGCTATACTCGCCTTCGACACCTGGAGGGTAGATTATCTATCAAACCGTTTGAGCAAATTAAGTCTGAAAAATCGATTCCAAATTCAGAATTCTTTAGATACCTCCAGCTAAGAGCTTTCTATGATAAATTTCCCATTCGTGCTAAACGCACCAATTTTGAACAGCTCTGTTCTACTGGAACAGGAACCAAGGGACTCATCTCTACAGTGTATAAAGCGGTGGTCTGTCCGACTACTGACGCTGACGTGACATTAAAATATAGGAACAGATGGGAAAGAGATTTAGGAGACACATTAGAGGACAAAGACTGGGATCAAATCAGCTTGGCGGCAGCTAAGAGCTCGATTTGCACGACATTAAAGGAGAACGCGTATAAGGTCCTAATGAGGTGGTATCTGACTCCAACACGATTATCAAAGTTTGTCAGAGGTTACCCCCCATTGTGCCCTAAACAATGTGGGGAGCAGGCAGACTTGCTACACATGCTGTGGGGCTGCACCAAGGTTCTCCCAATCTGGGAAGAGATCAGAAATTGGCTTCAGAGAATTCTCGACTGCACGATTCCTTTAGACCCCTGGTTGTTTCTGCTGGCCAGAGGCACCCCGGGGCTAAACAGGTCGGAGCACAAATTAATTGCACATTTTGCAACTGCCCTGAGGTGCGAACTCGCAGCATTGTGGAAGCAACCGGATCTACCAAATATCCCAAAAATCAGAAATCGAATTTGGCACGTTTGCCGGATGGAACAGTTAACGAGTCTGGTTAACGACACCGGCACAAATTTTCTAAAAGTCTGGTCACCATGGCTGGACCTGAACGATCTCCCAGGGGTCAATGCCTCCAACATACTGCTTTAATAGAGGTAAGCGCGTTCTCCTTGGATGAAGTGTAGAGGACAAGGAGACATAGATTCTTATCAAAATAAGAGGATAACCGAGTTGGGTAGAGAAAAGGATAAGCAAGGGTCAAGATACATCAGAAGAGCTCTGAAGCCAACGCAAAGTCTGCAGTCGCGGTGAGATCTTTCGGACCAGATGTCCTCAAAGCCCAAGAAGTCCAGAATTCAGCGAGCACCGTAGCCGCTAGGATGAGCCCAGCTGAATTGAAATCGTTCTGTGGCAACCCCCCGCCCCCCACCCTCCCTCCCTCCCCCCTGATGTAGTATGTCGGTATGTCTTGTTGGTCTGTTTGTAACCCCGGTATGTCTTTTGTGAGTTTACTTATAATATGAGTTGTTGTGGGTACTTTTGTATAAGATAATGGGTTGGAAGATAATGTGATTATTGTACCATGCACTCAATAAAAACTTCCATTCTGCTTCGATACGAAGCAAGGATTGGTCAGTATTACCGCCTCTCATGGGACATTTCAGTTGATAAATGCCCATGAATTTAATTACACTTGTATCGCTATTATGACATTGTGAGACGTGTCTAGCAACCGATGTCTCTGCAGAATGTTTGATGGAATTAATGTGTTCAAGAACACGTCTGCGTAATTGTCTAGTTGTTTTTCCAACGTATCTCTTACCACATTGACATGTGATAAGATAGATAACGTTGGTAGAGCGACAATTAATGAAGCTGTCCACGCAAAATTGTGAGGTATTGTCATGATTAGCAAATACTTAGCCATTTCCAGCGGGCTAGGAGTACAACTTGGTTGAGTCCCGTTAAAGGCATGTACCGCTGCCAGGGGTGTAAAGCGTGCAGACATATCAACGTTGGCAAAGTATTTGCTAATCATGACAATACCTCACAATTTTGCGTGGACAGCTTCATTAATTGTCGCTCTACCAACGTTATCTATCTTATCACATGTCAATGTGGTAAGAGATACGTTGGAAAAACAACTAGACAATTACGCAGACGTGTTCTTGAACACATTAATTCCATCAAACATTCTGCAGAGACATCGGTTGCTAGACACGTCTCACAATGTCATAATAGCGATACAAGTGTAATTAAATTCATGGGCATTTATCAACTGAAATGTCCCATGAGAGGCGGTAATACTGACCAATCCTTGCTTCGTATCGAAGCAGAATGGATTTACAAGCTAAAAACCAGGAGTCCCAATGGCCTTAATGAGGGGTTCACCTTTACGCCCTTTATTTGATTTGGGGATCATTTGTCTGGACATAAGTATCCTTCCACTACACACTGTGAATATATAGTTTACTGGTCTCTCTGACAACCAGCTATGTCTTTTCCATTGTCCACTATGACAATTTCCAGCGTTCGGTATTGATTTAATAGATTATAATATTATTATTATTATTATTTAGACTAGTGACAATATTATTAAAGTCCTAAGCCCAACAGTGGGCTTAGTATTAGTGTAATGTGCGTATATGTGCCATATATTATAATTATAGACAATTAATTCTGCACATGTATACATTTACGTCTCATGTATTGTTAAATCTACTTATCAATCACTGCATTTCAAGCCGACACATTGTTTAATAAAATACATTTATGGTGGATTGTATAGAATCAACTTTATTTGTATAATCACCGGATAATATAAATGTGTAATATAGGTCTTATATACCCTTCACCCTCTCCCCCCCCCCCCCCTCTTTATAGTTAGCACCCGGTTTATTTGCTGTATTATAATACCATTTTTGAGCCATCAGCAGGTTTGTGACTGTTTGTGAGCATCAGTCCATCCCTGCTCACTATATGCCTTTACTTGGGCATATATCATAATGCATTATCCCTAGGTCCATTTGGGCATATATTATACAATGCCTATATTCCGCGGTAAGAATGAGCAGAAATTGCTGTAATTTTTAAATCCCAGCGCTTGCGCAATATGCATTTGACAGGACGCCTTAATGTTTAAGTTCTTGCGCATGCGCAACAAATACGGGCGTCAATGGAATTATTCCTAAGTCCCTGCGCATGCGCATCTTACATCTAAACTATATGAAGCTATCTCCAAGTTTCCGCACATGCGTCATAAGCATGGGAAACAATTGAAATATTTCCTAAGTCCCTACGCATGCGCAGTGGACGCAATCGACCTGAATTATCTCTAAGGTCCCGCGCATGCGCAGTATGTATGTATGGACTATCAGATTTGGTTTCAAAGTCCCCGCGCATGCGCATTAGATACTTGATTCGGCGCGTATGTTTTAAGGCTTTATAAGCTCTACAAATGATCGGAAAACAATGCGGATATGGCATAATGAAGGCACAACACTGAGGTTTACCAATAAAACTGTGTTTATTAACTTTTGAGTAGTTTATTGAGTCAGTTTGGAGGGGACCTCAGTGCGCATGTGCAACAGCTGTTATTCATTGATTTTGCAATTAGGGTGTTGTAAGGGTATAAAAGGGTTTAGACCTCATTCCCCCAGTAATATTTGTCCCTGAAGAAGCTCCTTTGCTGCAGGGAAACGCGTGTTGGACGCGCAATGTTGTCAGTCTCCTACTTGGAGCTGTTTTTAATGTAGTGTTTGCAGTATCCTGGGTGTAACTGTGAAGACCATACGAGTTAATTATTTATTATTCAATTCACAGTCAGTGTGCCTGCTATCCTTGCACTTTATGTGAGGCGTCTTCACATCGCATTGCTGTGTATTCAACCCAGCACTGCTGTGTTTGGCAGTCCTATGATACAGCTAATATACCATCACATGCCAGCACTATCATTTAGACTAATCTCTATGTAAATGTGCAGGGGAGTTATATCTAGCAGCAGTAGGATATTCAATCCTTTGGCCACTTATCTGAGTATATTTATACACAATTCAACACTTGGTCTCACCGTTGCCCCAGAGGGGTTAATACCCTACTCATAGCATTCCCTGTCTTCTACATCCCACCATATTTATTGGCACTGGGATAGTATGAATAATCAATGACACGGTTGCTTGATAGCTATGATTTAATACATTTTTAATCCACATCACACATTACTTTGGTAATATATGTTTTAAGGAATTTATTAAAAGTTAATTTATACACTTGGGTGGTGTGCATTTAAGTGAATTCTTTTAGGGGGCACATCCATTTTGTGTTTCCCCTTCCCCTTTTTTCTGAATAAATAAGACTCCATTCAAAAGTGATGCCCTTTTAATCCCTTTTAAAGGAAACCTATTTTTAAGCCATAGCAAGTAAATAAGAAGACAAAAGAAAGTCTCCCACAGATCCCATTTACCACTGCACAAACAGGCTAAGGATAAGTAATAGCAGGGGTATAGTGCTCCCTGACATGTATCAGATAAGGCTATAGGGGAGAAGACTTGTAATCGCACCCAATACTAGGAGTGAACAATTACCACTGAAAGGCCTAAATAGGCAAAACAATAAACTTTTATTAATAATATATATACACTATAACGATGCAAAATCAGTAGGTAATAAAAACATCTAAAACTCAAGGTGTGGGTGTTCGCAGGAGGCTAATTAGTATGTATATATCAATATATCTGGTTCATAGATAGAACCCTCCTGATAATGCTGCTCAAAGTACAGGGGGAAGGATATGAATCATTACTATCATTTATTCCTATTTTTAAGCCATGCAGTTTTCCTAATATTTTATAATTAAAAAAATAGTTTTGCATTTCTTTTATATATACATTTGTACTCCTTGTATTAGCTGTTCAAATGGAGATTCCACCCAGAATCGTTAAATACATAATAAATGGACTATTATTGCATCTAAGGACTTTACTCCAGCCCAATCAGTGACTGAAACTGATTAAACCATGAAGTTAAAGAAATATCTTTTTAAATTATTTGTTGCGGGTTAATAGTAGTGAAAGCGAGAGTAGTTTGGGTTCAGTTTAGTAAGTAATGTTCTTGGTATCATGCAGTGTTGTACTGACGACTTTGTTTTCATCCTTGTATTTTGCAGATTCTCCACTTAAAGAGTCAATCCAAGCTGGGTTTGTTTTCCCATTTATTTCTCAATTTTTAAATATAGGATTGAAAAAGGGAGTCTGCTTCTGTAGCTACTTGCCTCCATAGCCACTCTTGGGATTACATTATGGACGATTTTCAATGCTCCCGGGCCCTGCAGTCCAAAAGGAAGCTGTGATGTAATCCTGTGCAGCTTCCTATTGGCTCATGTGACGTGGGAGCTTTAAGCTGCAGGAGATACTGGCAACCCTTTTGGTGCTAAGTATCTCTCGAAGCAGGGGGTCCCCGGAGCTGAATTTAATGGTGTTCAGCTCCGAAGACCCCCTGCATCAATCCTGTATTAAAAAAATGGAAAACAGAGAAATGCCATGGTTTGCTCCTTTCAAACACATCCAGTGTTACAGAACAGTAATATTGTATCATTAAGGTAACTTCTGCGTTCTCTGCAATTCTTAGTGTTGGTGATGTTGAGCACATTCGCAATAATTCCATGGAACGCATATGCATTCCATTTAACAGGCATAGAGCATGTGTGCACAGTGGAGTAACTACAGGATATCACAGTTGTAGCCCTCTTTCCCCCTAGGGTAAAGAGTCTACGGGTGCTGGCTTTACCTGTTGGTTCACAGAAATCACAAACCTCCACCATGGTGAGCCCGGGGTGATACAATAATACAACTTGGTACAGCGCCTCCACCTGGGAGGGTCCCAACTTAGTGGGAGGAGCCCGTCACAGGAACCACAATACTGATATCCACACACAGTATATGATAATAATAACCTTTACTAAAGAACATATAAATAAGCAGTGCTAAGTGGATAATACTGGTTACAGCTACCCCTTCGCCGCGCAGGGCCTTATCCCACTACAGTGTAACCCACACTGTGTCCACCGTACCTGAGGGGCCCTTGGGCACCCAACCACCCTGATGTTCACAAGAATAACAACCCCACCCTTGCATGTGGTCAGCGCTGCCACTATGGTGTGTGTACTTTGTTGGTGCACTTAAAGATATAAGTACCTACCGGATGCTCCAGTACCAGGGCGCGCTGATGGGTAGCTTTGCAGGATCGGCCGATCCAGCGATGCTTCTGCTTCTATGGGGGTCCTCCTCCGCGTGGGTGGTATCCCGCTAGAGTGTCCCACTTACAGACAGTCTTGGTATCCTGCCAAGGGATCTGAGCGCAGACCACTCTTCACAGGCTCTGTAGCGATGTAGCTGTGTCACTTTCTGATAACCAGCTAAAGGGGCCGTGTCCCTACCTAAGGGGCCAGTACCTGTAGCTGCCACAATACTAGTTGGTGAGTCGGGGCCTAGCTGTGGCCTATAGGGGGTTGCTGGCCCAGTGCAGGGGCCACAGATGCCCTGAACATACACCATCCCCTACCTGTGTCCCAGCACCGACTAACTATCTCACTGAGCACGCCAAAACCTCTTCCTGGCTGCCTGTGATACTGGCCGCCCTATTGGCCTGTTGCATCCATGTGACTACATGCCTCGGGGCTGCTTGGAATTGTAGTCCCCGCGGAGCCTCTCCTATAGTGCCGCCGTGTGCACCAACCATACTGCGCATGCGCAACTGTGTAATGGCCGCCGGCTGCTACTCTGCGCATGTATAGTGATGCAAGAATGTGCATCACTATACAATAGCCTCAGAATACATTGAATTTAGCTTACTTCCACACTAGTGTCACCTATCAATAATTCAAATGGAATTCCCAAGACACCACAAGTGAGCCAATGAAGTGCAGAGGTATTTCCCTTCTTTACCCACGCACAGTAGCAGTAAGTCTTTCTACAGCTGTATATTTTTATTATGCTGTGTATTTTCTTTCAGCCTGAATCTGTAAAATATTAATGCTGTCTGTAATTTTTACGTTTACTATTCCCCATTTCCCCTAACTCCAAGTCAATTCATTTTAATTTCTCTCTATACCAAAGCATCTCGTTATTATTGTTGTTAATGTGTAATGCCTTATAAACACCACCTTCCTTCCTGTTTTAAATGGCTTGTTCAATAGTTACCACTTTTTCTGCCTGTTTGTACATTACAGTTTGCAGAGAACAAAATGAGTGACTATATATGGTTCAAGATCTATTATGCTGCAATCAACATAAACTACTTATTTATCCTAATGATTTTAACAAACCTCATTACATCTGAATTTAACATGAGTAATTACTTTGCTTCTCGTTCTGTAACACATATACTGTACAGAACCCTAAAACCCATCCCTGTGGTAAATTAACTTAAAATTGAATGATGTGTTTTAGTAAAAATATATTAGTAATTGACCCCTGCATGCAAGTCATTTAACCATAATTGGTAATTTCCAAATCCCATGAAAAACAGCAATACATGTTATTACCTAATAAAAACTTAGCAATGTATAAGACCTATAGAATAACAAAGTGCAGACAATTGATTATAGTAAAATTGAAAACATCTCACTAGTCTGCAATATTCAACCTTTACTCCTACTCTTAGAGAAAATATTATATCTGTGGCGCTCCATACATACACAAATGGAGGTAAAAAGGATATATACAACCCGTAATGGTGGCTTCGTCGGGTCCAAAGGTAGGCTCCACACGATAGCAGTATCACATGAAAAAAATAGGGAAATCACATAGCATAATACTGTAAAATAAATATTCACAGCATACAAACTAATGACATGACAAACTAACAAATAACAAATGTCATGGGCTGAGAAACACTGACAAGACGCCATCCTCTGACTCTCAAGATGGCGGCGAGGAGCTCGCGCACGCCGCGGAGGCCGCAATGCTTGGCCAATTCAATCCGGCCCAGCAGGAACTGAATAAAGACTTTTTCGAGTCCCTGTTCCTCAGAATGAGAAGGGGCTTTCTCGAAGACCTAGAGATGGCTCTCCAGGGCATTAGATCAGACCTGGGCACCCGCACCACTAGATCTCAGGCATTGGAGGCCAAAATGGACGCAGTTTCCACAGCCCACTCTAACACAGAGGACGATATAGCAAGAATGGGGCATAAAATTGCAGATCTTAAAAGCGCCCTCGAGGACCACGAAAACCGTGATTGAAGGCAGAATCTGCGCTTCAGAAGTATCCCTGAGTCAGTGCCGCCAGAATCTATCCAACCATACCTCAAGAAAGTATTCCTAAACTTGGTCCCTGAGCTGTCTGAGCATGACCTCCAGCTTGATAGAGCACACAGAGCCCTGGGACCAAAATCCCCAGACCCAAACCGCTCTAGGGACGTGATAGCGAAGTTTCATGCCTACACCGCAAAGGAAAAGATAATGGCGGCCACAAGAAGGACAGGAGATGTTCAAGTGGACGATTACACCATCCAGATATTCAGTGACTTATCCAGGATCATGGTCATGAAGAGGAAGGAGATGAAGCCCCTCACAACTCTCCTACGAGATCGGGGAGTTTAATATCGATGGGGCTTCCCCTTCAAATTAATAGTGCCCAGGAATGGCAGATTCTTTACCATCTCGGATCCTGAGGACTCCAATGACTTTCTAAAGGCCCTTGGCATCACTCCCCCGCGGGAGGTGGACCGTCCCCCTCGCGCCATAGCACGACCAGAGTCTGCGGAGACCCCATGAGCTTCTGAACGTCTCGCCAACCAGAGGACCCACTGAGCCAAACACCACCCAGCTATGTGCCGGACGGCCCATCTTTCTGCTCCCCCACACGGGTTCCCCCATACCCAGCAACCTACTCACTTTCTTCAATGCAACCCTGCTCTACCCCGTTAGCTGTCAAAGAGACGATCCGTTAGCGGCTGGAATTACATCCGCCCCCTCCCCTCCCCCCTCCCTCCCCATACAGTGGCATACCCCCGATCAAAACTGTACGCGATATCCAACCCCCTCACCTCACCCCCCCCCCCTCACCTTGCTTCGCCTCGCCCCACCGCACCCGGACTTACCACACTGTGCCTCGTCTGGCGGCCATCACCCTGCCTCGTCGGATCCCTCCCGAGGAACCGCTGAAGGGAAAGCGCCCCACAAGACCCATCCTCCCTCCACAACAACAGACCTGGCTGCCATTATCCACAAGGAAGGAAGGGACCCGCTACAATGCGGTAGTTACAGACCGATCTCCCTGCTTAACACAGACCTTAAACTCTTCAGCAAGATCCTTGCAAACAGACTAAACCCTATTCTCCCCAGACTAATTCATATAGACCAAGTGGGCTTTGTGTCAGGAAGACAGGCCTCTGACAACACCCGCAAAATCATTGACATTATTGAACACTTGTATCTCAATAAACTCCAAGCCATGATACTAAGCCTTGACGCCGAGAAGGCATTTGACCGGATCAAATGGGCCTTTCTTGACCAAACTATGATTAAATTTGGTTTCACTGGCCCCTTTCTAGAAGGAGATTGCGGCCTATATCAGAATCCCACCGCATATCTAAAACTCCCAGGCGGACAGTCAAATCCAATCCCAATAAAAAATGGAACCAGACAGGGCTACCCCCTTTCCCCTCTATTATTTGCTATTTCAATTGAACCCCTAGCGGCCCAAATCAGAGTCGAAATAAGCATCAAAGGCATATCGCTGGCATAGAATACAAAATCTCACTTTTCGCCGATGATGTTATACTGACCCTTGCCGACCCACATATTTCCCTCCCCAATCTACAGAAACTATTAGACCAATTTAGCCAGGTCTCAGACTACAAGATAAACACGGACAAATCCGAAGCACTTAACCTATCCCTCCCAGACCCCATTTGGAAACTACTGCAGTCGAATTATAAATATAAATGGAACACCTTCCACATAAAATACCTAGGAATAAAAATAACTAACGCATATAGTTCTCTATATCGAACTAACTACCCACCCTATTTGACCAAATCAAAAGAGACTTAGACGCTTGGAACTCCCACCAGATATCCTCGTTTGGTAGAATTGTGTCCGCTAAAATGAATATCCTCCCCCGCCTACTATATCACTTCCAAACACTCCCAGTACCAATCCCATTAGCGGAACTAAGGAACATACAGTCTCACATCTTACGCTTCGTTTGGAGACAGCGCAAACCCAGGGTCCTGAGATCGGTGCTCCTGTCCTCAAAGACAAGAGGGGGTTTGGGGGCCCCAGACGTGGTCAGATACTATCAGGCAGCCCAGTTGAGACAAGCGGTGGTTTGGAATAATCCCCCGGACTCCAACTGCTGGCTAGCAATAGAGTCCCACCACGCATCCCCCACCCCCCTCCCGGTTTTGCTCTGGTCACAGGCGTACAAAGAAAAAAGACCCCAAAAACTTGAGCTTGGGGCGATGAAATGCACGTTGTCCACCTGGATCAAAAACAAAGTGAAATATGGCCTAGCTTCATCCCCCTCCCAACTCACCCCCATCTTCAGAAACCCAGAATTCCCACCTGGGTGCTCCCGCACCCAATTTGGTCAATTCCAGGACCTAGATATTAGAATGGTTGCAGATCTGCTGAAGAATGACGAAGCTCTGTCCTCCCAAGAGTTCAAAACTAAATTCTTAGCCCCCAACCTCCCCATTTTCAAATTCCTTCAGATAAGGCATTTCCTTGGAGCTCTGTCCCAGACTTCCAAATTCCCCCCGCAGACCAGATTCGAGTCCCTCTGCCGCAAAGGCGAATACCAGAGAGGAAAATCTCTGAAATTTACAGAATAATCGAGGCCTCCCACCCCCCAACTTCCCATACCTATATGCAAAAATGGTGCGCGGACCTAAACACACAAATGGACCTTGAGGACTAGGAGGATGTCTGGGAAGCAGCTTCCAAAACATCGATTTGCTCCATCACAAAAGAAAACATCTATAAAATACTATTTCAGTGGTACCTGACTTGAGCAGACTGAGCCAGATCTTCCCCGGCATGGATGACTTGTGCTGGAGAGGATGTGGTCAAAAGAGTGACATGGCCCATATCTGGTGGTCATGCCCAGAGATCCAGAAGTTCTGGACCAGAGTCCAAGGACTCATATATGAAACCCTAGGACTGGAGGTCCCCCTGGATCCTCTGGCATACGTGCTGGGGAAACCAATAGAAGACTTCCCCGCCCCATTAACCAGACTGTTATCTGCCATACTAACGGCAGCCAGATGCTCAGATGCGGCGGCCTGGAAACAAATAAAAGCCCCCTCCAGGAGGACAATTGTGAACAGGATAAACACAGTTATTAATATGGAAAGGCTCACAGCCATGCTGAATCAGAGAATGCCCCAATTCTACAAAACTTGGGAACCATGGCCGGGCTCGAGGGCACCGTCCCTTCTACAGGTCCTAGTCAACAACTGACCCACCACAGGCTGGAAGTGATCGGAGACTCCACCGACCCACCACCCCCCCCCCTCTACCCATCCAACCTCCCCTCCCCCCTCCCTCTCGCTCCTCCTGTCACCCCCATCTATCTCCCCATCCTTTGTCTCCCCCTCTTTCCAACACAAAAACAGGAAAATGATTTGTTGGTGCATCTCTGATAACTTGCAGTCATGTGCCTATGACTTCTAATCTTTCTGTACTGACCTGACTGTTATTACTGTTTGTAATCTTTTTTTTATATATATGCTTCCAATAAAGAAAAAAAGATTGGGGGAAAAAAAAATGTGTTTTTAGTCAACTGTAAACTCATTATACTGAGAAGTATGTGATATAAAAATATCAAAACTACAAATTAACTGACATTCTTTAAAAAAAATCTTCACTCTAATAAGGTGGGCACTTTTTCTCATGTCTTGGTTCTAAAATGTTTTATGATATTGTACTGGACATAGTTTTGCTTCTAAAAAAATCTCGGATTTGTTTCAGTTCTGTTTTTGCCAAAATACGATTTGTTTGGTTTGGGTTTTGGCCTTCTCCATTTATGGGGAAAAATGCAGGGAAATAGCATAAAACATGAATACATGCTTAACATCATGTATAAATTAATAAAAACAATTAGTAAACTCAAATATAACTGAAAAACTAATAATAATGTAAAAAAAATATGATCTGGATTTGGCTATAAATATTTGGGTTATAGTTCTATAAATTGTAAGAGTTTGGGAATGTAAGAGTTTGGGAATGTAAGAGTTTGGGAATGTAAGAGTTTGGGAATGTAAGAGTTTGGGAATGTAAGAGTTTGGGAATGTAAGAGTTTGGGAATGTAAGAGTTTGGGAATGTAAGGTTCTGGCAGGTTTCTTATTTCACCGCTCATCTTTTGCCCATCTCTATTCTTTAATACTACTAACTTCCTAGAAAGCTAAAAAAAATCTCTGGTCCCAGACAGCTTCACCAGATACAGCTTCACCAGATGATATTACAAAACAGTTGCTCTTATTTTATAAAAATTTTTTAAAAACATATTTTCTATTGAAGTTTAGCCAGGGGGAGAGAGGGTACAGTACAGTTTTGCCTGGGTCCCCCTGGTCCCCTGTTTGTCAGCTTAACTTTCCATAGACAGCGGAGGCTGGGGAGAGTGGGGGGGGGGGGGGAGGGTGGTGCGTAGTAGCAAGTGCATGCGGCGACCATTAGGAATATTGCACCGCAGGGAAACTACAAGTTCCAGCATCCACAGGGGCTGCAGACCACATGTTTCCAGGCAACCAATAGGGCTGAGAGATGCATGGCAGTTAGAATTCTGACAGTTGGGGTTGTGACAATTAGGGGGACTGACGGAGCCAGGACAGAGAAAGGGAAGGTAGGGTTTGGGTGTCAGACTAGGCCAGATTAACCCTTTAGGTCCAAGATAGGCCCCACTCATCTAATCAGATTTTGGCTGCTACGGGGAAACCCCTAGGTAGGGATATTTCCCCTGTAGCTGTATACAGTTAGTGTATAGTGCCATTTGAAGACGCCGCACAGCGATTTGCAGACTGTGGTCTGGGGCAGGACCACCACCGCACTATCATAGACTATCAAATGATCCGGTAGATCTTCCTACCGGAGTTCATCCCCCCCCCACTGAGGCAGAGGCTTCACTGACTTCAACGTCGCTGGATCAGTGGACCCCTTTTGCTTTTCGGCCATACCCAGGTGCTGGAGCACATGGGCAGGTACCACACAATGTGCACCAACTATAACACTTTCAGTTACTGTGGGCAGCGCTGTCTCACACATTGCGTGGGTTTGCTCTTGTGGACACCAGGGAGGTTGGGTACCCAGGGCCCCTCAGTACTTTGGGGAAATCCCATCAGGGGTGGACAGTACGGTTGGCAGACACGTGTGGATACGGCTGTGCGAGCCCTATATTTTATGTCGGTTAATGATATATCTAGTTGTACCTGTGTTCAGTAAACTGTTATTAAATACAAGTGTGTGATCTTATTGCATTGGTTCCTGTGAAGGGGTTAGCCGGTGCTGTCAGGATCCCTCACAGGTGGAGGCACTGTCACCAGACAGATCAGTTACACCCCGGGCTCCCAGCAATGGAGGTTCAGGCCTCCTATGGGCTACAGGTAACGCACCAAACACTCAGTAGCCCCAACATTTCCCATAGGGTGGGGGAAACAGCGCTACATGGGAAGGGGCATGAAAAAGGGGTGAGGGACCACCAAATACATACATATTGGATTTTTATTTCAATTATACATTTCGGGCAAAGGTAGCTTTACAGAGTAAATACATTAAAGGGAAGAGCAAATGTTGCCAAATTAGGTGCAGAATAAAGACATAGGGAAGGGAGCTAAGCTAAGCTGGTTGCCATGTAAATGTTTAAACACATTTTCTACTGTGCAAGGTCGGCAGGTGGGATAAGCATAGGGATGAGCTGTTGCATACTGACACAATTTATAACTTGTGATCGGTCACCTTAGTTGTGCATCTCGGTTTGTGTTGTGTTGTAGTCGGTAGGGGATTGGGTAGTGTAGACATGGGAATAATGCCTTTCTCCAAAGATCTGGTCATGCTAAGGGTTCTAGCTGATGAAGCCTGGAGGCTACTTGATACTAAAGAAATGTCTCTATCTATCTTATTTTTTTAATATTGCTTTAAAGAGAGATACTCCTCATGAGAAAAGTGCAGGAAATTGTTCTTCATGTATAACATTTCTCTAATATCTCTCTGTAACATAAATCCACTATAAAATACTTTGTGAAACAGAGGTAAATCCACTAAAGTCCGTCATTTTTGCGCTAATACCGTGCGTTACCAAAATTTGGAACAAACGTTATTTTTCTTGATTTAACGGGTATCCTCAAAAATAATGAGATGCAAAAATTACATTGGTTATCAAAACGGCCATGGTTATGTTACCTGTATTAACAGGGATTATTGTAGCACTGTGACATGGTAAATAATACACTGCACAAGAACATTGCTAAAAAGCTTTATTAGCGCATGTCAGTTTGTGACGCATTACCCATTAGCGTGACCTATCAGCACGCCCATGAGCATGTTGCAATTTCAAATAAATACACATTACTAACTGAATTACAGCTAAACTGCTGTATATATATATATATCAGCTAAACTGCTTAACAGCTGACATGGCTGAGCAGGCTTCTAGATCTGCTACTGCTTCTGAGGCTGAAGAGATTTGCAATCTCAAATTTATACTGGAAGAGCTTGAGCTCCTAATAAATGGAGTGGTGGATAATCACTCCAAACTTTTAGGGGCTCCCACACGCGTACAGAGGAGAAGCAGTGCATTTGGGGGGCATTCTCCAGCAGATTAATACCATAAATGTAAAAAGTAAATAATTGTCTACAGAGGGTACACCAGGATAAATTGTTACACCCTAAAACACCCACCACTGACAAGGCTATCCGGATTACCTTGGTCTCACAGTTCTCTACTGCTTCCATGTTAAACTCTGTAATGCATCATTGGAGTAAAATTAAAGCAACTCACTATTGAAAATTCCCAACACTCTTCTATTTTCAAAGAGGCAAGAGTTTGTAGTCAAAGAAAACAGGCCAGAAAAGATGGAGAAGCAAACATATCTAGCAAGCAAGAAGTTTAGTGCATATCCCTGAGTAGTATTCACTCTAACTCTGTAATTCCAGATACATTTAGTCCCCCTGGGATAGGCAAGTAGTGACTTCTAAACATGTAATTTGGACATATGATGTGATGGGATGTACATCTTGTGATGTCCTTAGGGTAAGATCTATGTAGGAAAGAACATAGGACCTGTTAAAAATAGAATCAGTGAACACAAAAATTCAATTAGAGAAGCCCTTAAAAAATAGACGAGAAATCAATATATTTTCTGGTAGCTAAGCATTTAATTTATAGCTTGTATGTTCCTTATTTCTTTTATTTTCACTGTGGGATTGTGGCACTGTTCACTTTGATGTAAGACTGTAAGATGTTGAAATATTTTTTATTCTTATATGCAGCTAATTATAAGCATTTTACACCGCCAGCACTTGTACACTTCCTTGTTGTAACGGATGCTCACTACAAACAGGACATAGAAAGAGGGGCTGACGTGGGGATGTATATAACTGCCGCCCCTAAACCACGGGGCCAGGTCCAGATTGCAGAGTCAGGGTCATGTAGGGTCAGGGTAGGAGAGTTAAATTGGTCATAGTACTTGCCGTGGTTCGGGGTTGGCGAGAGAAGAGTGGTCGTAATCCGTAGCCGAGGTCAAGGAGAGGAGAGAGCACAAGTCCAGAGCAAGCCGAGGTCCAGGGTTGGAGAAGAGCAAATTCCAGGTACAAGTAGGGGTCACAACAAAGGGTCAGGCAAGGCACAGGCAAGAACTCTGAATGCAGTAAGCACAGCACATAAACAACAGTTTATGCTCAGCAACAAGCAGAAGGCGGATTGGGTATAAGAAGGGGCGGGAGCCAATGGAAAGGCAGAAGGGGGAGTGGCCTCAGACATAGGCTGAGAGCCGATAGGAGGTAGGTAATTGAGAATCAGGTGTGACACAGCTGAGGCAGTCCTGCCATTAGCCGCAACACAGTGTGCATGCGTGGGAAGAGAGTGGCGCAGGGTGAGCACGTTGCCACCAGGTTTGATCGCCCTGATGACATCACGGGTGCGATTCCCACGTGAGCTGCAGCGTGTAGCACGCGCATCCCTGGGTTGGTTGCGTGATGCATTAGAGGGGCGGGGCTTAGCCACGGACCGCCAGGACCCCCCTCATCAGGGGGGACCTCCGGGTGACCTCTGGATGTTTCGAAGGGTACCTGTGATGGAAAGCCTGGACCAATCTGGGGGTGTGTACTTGTTCTAGAGGGATCCAACACACGCTCTTCTGGTCCGAATCCCCTCCCGTGTACCAGGTACTGAAGTTTCCCTCTTGACACTCTAGAGTTGAGGCTTGCCAGAACCTTGAACTCCTGTTGGCCCTCCACTAGGATGGGTTGAGGGAGTACGTCCTGGAGGAAGGACCTGGATGAAAGATTGAGGGTCCATTGAGGGTCCGGTAAGAAGGGTTTTAGGAGGGATATGTGGAATACTGATGGGATTCTCATCGTCGAGGGCAGCCTCAGCCGGTAGGCGACAGGGTTGACATTTTCTGTGATAGAAAAAGGCACAATGAACCTAGGAGCCAGTTTGCGAGAGGTCACTTTCAAATTAATATTCTTCGTTAATAGACAGACCTTTTGTCCTGGAGTGTAAGTAGGAGTCTCCCGGCGATGACGAACAGCTTATTTCATTTGTAGGGATACGGCGTGTCTCATATTTCCTTTAATTTCTCCCAGGAGTCCTGGAGGTTTCGAATCCTGTTCTCGGATGTGCGGAACCCCGAGCTGGGAACTGTGGTGGGAAGAGCGGAAGGGTGAAAATCGAAATTGGTGAAGAAGGGGGATTGTTGAGTGGATTCGTTACGCAAGTTGTTGTGTGAGAATTCTGCCCATGGGAGCAGGTCCGCCCAATTGTCCTGGGCGTCCGATATAAAACAGAGGATAAACTGTTTGAGAGATTGATTGGTCCTCTCAGTTTAACGGTTGGTTTGTGGGTGGTATTCCGAGGAGAAATTTAGCGAGATACCTAGTTTTTGGCAGAAAGCCCTCCAGAATCTGGACACAAACTGCAAGCCTCGGTCCGACACGATGACTTGCAGTGTTCCGTGACGTCTGAAGATCTCTTTAATTAATACTTCAGACAGTCTGGAGGTGCAGGGTAGGCCCCTGAGTGGAATAAAATGCTAGAATAAAATGTTTAGAGAAGCAGTCCACTACTACTAGAATCATATCCATCCCCTTGGAAATTTGCAGCTCCACGATGAAGTCCATCGACAGATGAGTTCAAGCATGATCCGGTATCAGAAGGGGTTGAAGGAGACCTGGAGGTCTATTGCAGTGTCTTATTCTGGGCACAAGTGGCACATGCCGAAATTAAGTTCATGATGTCCTTGTGCATACCTGGCCACCAGAATGTCCGCACCAAGAGGTCAATAGTCTTCCTCGTGCCAGGATGACCCGCCGTCTTAGATGTGTGGCCCCATTCCATTACTCGCCTGTGGAAGATAGGTTGGGTGAACAGAATTCCCTCTGGTACTTTAAGAACTTCTGGACTATGGCTATAGGCCAGTGTGATGTCTGTTAAGGCGTTGTAGGTGTTGACTGACAGTATACAGGCTGGAGGGAGTATAGTCTCTTGACGATTCCCCGACATCCTCCACCAGAAATTGATGAGAAAGTGTGTCTGCCTTTATATTCTTGGACGTGGGGAGGTATGATATGATGAATTTAAAACGGGTAAAAAACAAGGACCACAGTGCCTGTCGTGACCCAAGCAACGCGCACCTTCAATATAAAGTCATCTCTTGTGGTCAGTCAGGATAGTGACGGGAGTCTCTGTACCTTCGAGTAGGTGTTTCCATTCTTCCAAGGCCATTTTAATGGCCAGGAGTTCCCAATTCCCCACATCGTAATTCAGTTTGGGGGTAGAATTTTTTTTTAGAAGAACGCGCAAGGATGTATCCTGGCTTGAGGGTTCCCCCTCTGGGAAAGTACCGCCCTTGCTCCGATGCATCTACTTCAAGGGTAAAGGGCAGTGCCGGGTCCGGATGCACCAGTATGGGTGCGGAGATAAAGGCCCTCTTTAATTTCTCAAATGCCCAGGTGGCTTTGGGAGACCACTGTGCTGAATCAGCTCCCTTTTGGGTTAGAGCCATAATGGGTGCAACCACTTAAGAGAAACTTTGAATAAACCTCCATTAATAATTTGCAAATCCAAGGAACCTCTGTACCGCCTTGAGAGATAGTGGGCACGTCCAGTCTATGACTACTTTTACCCTCGCCGGATCCATGGCAAGGTCTATTTCTACAGCGTGGCGAAAAGGTGATTCGCTCGTAGTCTTTTGGAGAACCTGTTTCACGTGTCCCGGGTGCTCAGCTGCATTTTTTGAAAAGATCAGGATGTTGTCCAGATACACAATTACGTGTTAATCGAGTAAGTCCCTGAAGATCTCATTCACGAAATCTTACAAAACACTGCAGGTGCATTGCAGAGGCCGAAAGGCATGTGTAAGTACTCGTAGTGACCGTCTCAAGTGTTAAAAGCCGTCTCCCATTCTTCCCCGTGACTGATTCTTACAAAGTTGTATACTCCGCGCAGATCCAACTTGGTAAAGATGGTGGCCCCTTGCAGCCTGTCGAACAGCTCTGAAATTAAGGGTAGGGGGTAACAGTTTTTAACCTTTCTTTGTTGAGCCCCCAGTAGTCGATGCAAGGCCTGAGAGACCCATCCTTTTTTCTTTACGAAAAAGAACCCTGCACCTGCGGGTGATGAAGACTTGCGGATAAAGCCACTCTGAAGATTCTCCTGAATGTACTGTCTCATGGCCTTGGTCTCTAGGGTGGACAGTGTATAAGAGCCCCCTCTGGGACGATGGAGCCAGGCAGTAGGTCAATCGGGCAGTCGTAGGAACAATGAGGTGGTAATTCCTTGGCTTGGACTTGGTTGAAGACGTCCCGTAATTCTTCGTAGATCTCTGGCATCTGTTTACCTGATTTCGCTCTAGGAACTCCTGCTAGACCCTTGGAAGGAATCAGGCACCTCTCTTGACACTGGGCACGCCATCAGATAGGTAGAGCTCCCGTCCAATCGATCAGGGGATTGTGTAGCTGGAGCCACGAAAGTATCAGGATGACATCCACTGAGGGAATGTGAATGGCATCTAGTTGAATGCTTTTGGAATGGCCTCCATCGGCCAGTAATTAGAGAAGTCTGGTTTGTAATGTGATAAGGGCAGGTTTTAGTGGACGGCCGTCGATAGCTTCAAGCCCTATGGGGCGATCCTTATATGTCAGGGGTATTTTTTTCCTCTCTGCGAACCTGGTCGATGAAGTTCCCACCTGACCCAGAATCCAGGAAGGCCTGTGTAGTGGTCCTGAAGGTGTCCCCAAATAGTAAGATTGGGATGTAAACCCTAGATGGAAGTTTGGGAGGAGGCGAAGAGATGATTCCCAGTGTGGTCCTCCTGGCTCTCACTGGGCTGTGGTGTTTCCCGGCTTCAAAGGGCAGGTGGTGACTAAGTGTCCACTGTTGCCACAGTTCAAACATAGTCCGGCGCGCCGTCTGCACTGTCTTTCATCGGTGGACAAGTGTATGCGTTCCAAGTGCATGGGTTCGTCTACTGTTGAAGGTGGGACTTCCTCGCTTATGGCTGGCTGAGAAAAGAATGAATGCGTACCCAGTTGGTGCCTTCCTCTCTCCATCCATCTCTCTTGGAGACGTTAATCCATGCGTATGCAAAGAGCCACTAGAACTTCCAATCCCGCGGGGCGCTCTTGTGTCACCAGCTCGTCTTTGAGGTTTTTGGACAACCCTTGCCAGAATGCCGCTGTCAAGGCCTCGTCATTCCAGCCGGTCTCGGCAGCTACTGTACGAAACTTGAGTGCGTAGCGGGCCACAGTACGGTCCCCTGTGAGATATTTAGAAGGGTAGAAGCTGCAGTAATCTTCCTTCCTGGTGTGTCAAAGACCATTCGGAATTCTCCAGCGAATCGGTCAAATCAGAGGACAGGTCCGGTCTTTGCTCCCAGATAGGTGAGGCCATGCCAGGGCGTCGTCCATCAACAGTGATATTATATATGCCAACTTGGAGTGTTGGAAGGAAAATGCGCACGTGATAGTTAAAAATGTATGGAGCATTGCTTAAGAAACCCCCGACATCCCAAAGGGTCACCACCATATCTATTAGGAGTTGGCAAGCGTGGCTCTGGGGCTGGGGTCAGGGGGGTGGAGGCAGCAGCCGAGATTACGGGTCTGGCAGTGGTCAGGGTGAGGGCTGTAACTGATTATCCAGGTCCCTTAGAGAGCGTTGGAACCCCTCCATTCGCTGATTATTCTTAGTCAGGGATCCCTCCACTTGCTTAAACATAGCGTCAAAATCATACATTCGTCGATCCACCCCAGCGGGGTCCATGTTTGTTGAGATGAGAATATTGTAACGGATGCTCACTACAAACAGGACTTAGACCACGGGGCTGAGATGGGAATGTATATAACCACTGCTCCACAACCACAGGGCCAGGTCCGGATTGCAGAGTCAGGGTCGTGTAGCCGGGTCAGGGTAGTTGAGTTTAGGTTGGTCGTAGTACTTGCCGTGGTTCTGGGTTGGAGACAGGAGTGGTCATAATCCATAGCTGAGGCGGAGGAGAGAGCAGGAGTCCAGAAGCAAGCTGAGTTCCAAGTATAGAGAAGAGCGAAGTCCAGGTACAAGCAGGGGTCACAACAGAGGGTCAAGCAAGGCAAAGGTACATGCAAGAACTCTGGATGCAGTGAGCACAACACATAAACAACAGTTTATGCTCAGCAACTGTCAGGATCGTTGCTAGGCTCCGCCTCCCTGACGCATCACGTAGCAATGCCTGCAGCGCAAGCAGACACCTGTCTGCGCGGGCGCGCCAACCCAACAATGCACCCATGGAGGCACACTCTCGTCACGTCTCCATGGTGGACTCCCGCTGGCGACGCCTTCGCCCCATGCCGCATTCCCTCTGCGCGTGCACGCCGTGCTACAGCTAATCTCAAACACACATCAGCTGTGTCTAACCTACAACCAATCCTGCTTCCTCTTATTAGCTTCCAATCTGGTCTGATGTCATCTTTCTGCTACCTGATTTGTTCCTCCTCCTATATATCCCTTGTCAGTTCCTGCACAACTTGCTGAGCATAAATTATTG
The DNA here is from genome assembly GCF_040206685.1 of Ascaphus truei. Classification (NCBI taxonomy): domain Eukaryota; kingdom Metazoa; phylum Chordata; class Amphibia; order Anura; family Ascaphidae; genus Ascaphus; species Ascaphus truei. The sequence continues at coordinate 110,206,105 of NC_134487.1, read as the reverse complement.
TTTATGTGCTGTGCTCACTGTTTCCTGTATCATGCCTGTTCCTGTGCCTTGCCTGACCCGTGTTGTGATCCCTGCTCGTACCTGGACCTGTGTCTTCTGTAACCCTGGCCTTCGCTTGTTATTGGACCTTTGCTCTCTCCTCTCCTTAACCACGGATTATGGATACTGACTACTCTCCTCTCTCCAACCCCGGACCACGGCAAGTACCACGACATACCCGAACAATCCTACCCTGACCCAGCTACACGACTGCACTCCGGACCTTGCCCCGTTGTTGTAGGGCGGTAGTTATATACATCCCCACCTCAGCCCCGTGGTCTAGTCCTGTTTGTGGTGAGCACACGTGACAGCAACAAGCAGAAAGCGGATTGGATATAAGAAGGGGCAGGAGCCCATAGAAAGGAAGCGGGGGGAGAGTGATCTCAGATGTAAGTTGAGAACCGATATGAGCTAGCTAATTGAGAGTCAGGTGTGACACAGCTGAGGGAAGTCCTGAAATTTGCCGCCGCGCTGTGTGCATGTGTTTGAGGAGCGTGGTGCGGGGCGAGTCCGCGTGAGCTGCCTCTTGCTGCAGCGTGTGCACGCAGACAGGGGACCACGCAGTCCGTGGATTGGTTGTGTAATGCGTCCGAGGGGCGGGGCTTAGCCACGGAACTGACACTTGCATTGCAGGGTGTGCGTTTGGCGCAAGAACACAATGCCCAAACACCACATGTGGATGGAATCTAACCCTGCCCGCATGAACCCCACCCCATTACTGCTGCACTGAAAGGTGACACAGAGGCATACCTCCTCTAAACACATGGGTGGTTTGTTGATTCACAACCTGACGAAGGGCCCTGTTTGATTCAAACACTGTACTGTGTGGGCGCCCCCAATAAAGGCACTAACAGACATGTCTATACTTTTCTTTTTTCTTGCAAGAATATTTTTACTGCTAAGTTTGGAGTAAACCTTTCTGTTTGTTCTTTGCATTGTTACAAGTGTGGCTACACTAGACTAGGGGCCTCATGCAGTAAGCGTTGATAAGGGAATTATCGCCATTTTATAGGCAAAATTGGGTTTGAGATTCAGTAAGCGCCGATAAGTGCTTGATTTCGCCAGGTTTCGGAGCCGATTATTTTGTTATGGGCAGTAGGCTGCCGATAAGCCTGTTTTCGCCACTGATCGCCACTTTTTTAAATCGGCTGGATTCAACAACAAAAAAACAGCTTATCGGGCCTGATCGGCACTACGAAATTGAGATGTTATGGCCAATTTCTCCCGCCAACTAAAGTTGGCAGTTTGGAGGGGAGAACGATCGCTAAGGCTGCCGCAACGGCACTTAGAAAAAAAAAACTTCTGTACATCAATGGAGTCAATGGAGCGGGGACGTATAACAGTATAGTACTGTTTACGTTTCATTGCTCACAATACAAACGTCATTTGCATTACAGTGTGGGGGCATTCCCTGCATTGTGTCACAGCTGACGTGTATTATTTGCATAACATTATACTTTTACATGTTTGCAGCATTTGCGGGTCACATTACTCATCATGTGATGATGTGCCAAGGGAAAATACTATACTCAACTCTTAAAGGAGAACCTCACATCATATCACACATTTTACTGAACTGAGCGACAATTATTTACATGATGTTACACATGTCACACATGTCACACATACACAGTATATTCATGTTCCTTTACATTACACAATGCTTGTAATGTTTCACGCATCTTTAAACGTACATGTACATCTAAATTCTCATGTTTACATCTACGTTTGGTCCTCCCTATTTTCATGACGTCACTTATTGGACGATCAATCACATTGCATGTTTACATTGTAACCGTTGCATTACAAGCTCTTCAACCTAACTTATACACACATGTACAGTAATTCATCATTGGGACACCTTGTAAACTCATTCTATACCAACTATCCTCCTTACACATATGCATGCATATGCACACGACTATTCATTGTTGTCAACATGTCACAATAACATGCCTAATTACACATGTTACACAAAACTTTTCCCACGTCAATCTCAGCCTTTTTGTCTAATTACATGACTGACTGTTGCGTTCACAAGTGTTACATGCATTGCACATGCAACTATTTATTTGCAAGCAATGTTTCTACAAAGGTTCACGTCACATCATTCCCTGCAGAATACACACAACAAATACTTATAACAAGAACTGCACACAGCTTACCACAGAAGTACTTTATTATGTTAATGTAACACCTTGCATTTTACTATGTCACCTGACATCATCACATACCTATTTAAAGGACGCCCATTACCTGATCATTCACAGCTACTCATTTCAAAATGTTGAGATTGTTTAGGAGACGGAGGAACATTCTTTTCTATGACATGCTTGATGATGAAGACAATCATATAGGGCAAGGGAGGGACACACCGAGGGACAGTGACAGTGACAGGGACAGTCACGCGGATACGACAGAGACAGGGAGAGGGACAGGAGATCAGAGGAGAAGACAGAGGAGACAAGTTGTGCCTCGTCCGCGTCTGTACAGGGAGAGAACCCTGTTAGATGGGATGAGTGAGGAGGAGATTGTAAGTCGCTATCATTTGAGTTCAGCAGCAATCTTAGCTCTTTATCAGGAGATAAGGGGAGATTTAGATTTTTTCACAGCCAGAGGTCGTGCAGTCCCTGGGCTTGTTAAAATGCTGTGCTCATTACATTATCTTGCTTCCGCGTCATACCAGACAACTGTGGGCATAGTGGGCGGGGTCTCGCAATCTACATTCTCGCGGGCCTTGACCCAGTTTCTCTATGCACTCAATAGACGCGCTAGGAATTATATTCATTTTCCTACAGAGGCGACAGAGTGGCTGGAAGTCAGGACTGGCTTTTATAATATAGCAGGGATACCATGTGTGCTGGGTGCAATCGATTGCACACATGTTGCTTTGATTGCACCTAGTCAGAGTGAGCATGTGTACCGCAATCGTAAGCACTACCATTCACTCAATGTACAGGTGGTATGTGATGCGACGATGAGGATAATGCATGTGGTACCCAAATTCCCTGGTTCCAGTCACGATTCCTCCATCCTGAGGAACTCTTCAGTCTTCCATGCGTTCGAAGAGGGACATTTTGAACATGGTTGGCTGCTGGGTGAGTACACATTTACATGTTATAACACAAAACACATTTTTATTTAGGAATGTTGGCATTGTACAATTTGATCACTAATGTCAGCTTATGTGTGCTCCATTCATTATAGGTGACTCAGGATACGGAATTAGGCCGTGGCTCTTGACTCCGGTGCTAAACCCTCAAACTGAAGCAGAGGACAGGTACAATGCAGCCCATATATCTACAAGATCTGTTATAGAGAGGACATTTGGCCTACTCAAGACCAGATTTAGGTGTCTGGACAGAACTGGTGGGGCTCTTCTATACAAGCCTCAAAAAGTGTCTGATATTATCCTTGCCTGTTGCATTTTGCACAATGTTGCACTGAGGCACAATGTACAGTCAGACCAAGCTGAGCCTGTGGTAGACGAGCATCCCACCCATGTAGCTGCTGAAAATGAACAAACAGCCAGTGGTGGCCAGACACGCCAGAATCTCATCAATTCATTTTTTTCTTGTAAGTACAAACATATATGTTCCAAGTTCTAGTTTTATACTTACATTATGTTATCTTAACAATAATGTTTTTTTATATACCCTTCTGGTAGGACACAGATGAATATGGGTTGCACACCTTTCTTCTCTCTGCTGTGTGCACAAAGGGATGTGGCACCGGTATGTTATTGTTGCACAGGTTATATAATCCCTCTTCAATTTTACTTTAGTTGTGTGTATGTGAATAAAACTGGGGTAACAAAGCACTAATATTTTAGCATTGTGTTGTTCCTTATGCTAACACAATACACATATTATGCCCATACTCATTCATGCTTCTAGTATGCTTACATACAATGTTATTGGTGCAGTGTAACATGTACATCCATATGATGTGTACACCAGCCTGATTTACATTTTGAATGTCATGAAATATACATGGTGTTGCACATTTAACACCAAATACACACTTTGCTGTGTTGTTTACGGTACTGAAGATGGCATGTCAATGTTTGCAATTTATATATTGTTCCTTTGCATTATAGGTATATCTCCAGTATGACTGATCATGGTATGTATATTTGCTGACATCTCTCATAAGATGTGCCTACCTCAATCTTCCTATAATTATTTGAAGTCAAAACCCAACATATTGGTTTAAACACAAATGTTACATATATGTACTTTCTGTATCATGTATATGCATTTAGCTACTCTTGAGCTTTCATGTGCATTGTATTAGAAAATGATTACTCACATTTCATCACATTTTATGTATGTTTCCTTATAAATTCCATTAATGTAATATAGAGGTGTTTGGAGACAAGGGGATAACTGTAGTTATTTCTTTACTTACGGGAGATCATTCATCACGGATGAAATTGACTGATCATAAAACTCCATGCATGAATGCCTGCAATCACAACAATGCGTACTACATCTTATATTTAGCAATGTTGGTGTTTTGTAATGCTAGGAATTAATAGTCAACATTAATTTAAATTTGTGACATGTGTATGTATAAGTCACACGTGTGTGGATGTGTCCTACATGTACCAAGTGTTAAACTGTTAACAGAGAAGACAAATTTGTCACTAATGTTACTGTCATTTAGCATTTATAATTTACCAATATGACAATGTTGATAATATTTTTGCAATATAAATCACGTCACTTCATCATTATCATGATGATAATTATCAAGTATTGTCACAATTGTAACGTCAATCACGTGCACATTAGCATAGACACACTTTGTAAGACAACTGTTTGTGTCTGTATCAATTTGTGTAGGATCCATGTATAACACCGACAAATGATAACACCAGCTTTATTATGGTAGCTTATATCATCATATTGACTATACTATGTATTTTTAGAACGTTTAATAAACACAGTAAACTATAGTTAGTTAGGTTAATGAAATATACACAGAAACGTACTTCATTACATGATGTTGATGTCATAATCAGAACATCATGCATTGTAGGGGACCACAACATCTGGCCAATAACATTATTTGCTACAGTCCCAAACCATTTTATCAACATACCCATGTAACAAGAGATTTTTAACAATAAATGGCTAGTTGGTTGTAAGTGTCCTTTACATTGGGAGAAGGAGTGGCTCAGTGAGTAAAGACACACACTGGCACTGAGATTTTGAAGCAGGGGAGTCTGGTTCAATTCCCGGTGTCGGCTCCTTGTGACCTTGGGCAAGGCACTTTATCTCCCTGTGCCTCAGGTGGCAAAAAATAAATTGTAAGTTCCACGGGCCAGGGACCTCAGCCTGAAAAATGTGTCTGTAAAGCGCTGTGTACAACTAGCAGCGCTATACATGAACATGCTCATATTATAATTATTATTATTGTTACATAGTTTCGACAGTCATACGTTCCATTACACAATATAATTCACAAATGTGTTAGCAGAGTGGGAATGGTTGTTATATATAAAACACACCATGCCATAAAATGATAGTAGTCATTAAAGAACACTCAATAAAAATTCATGAGGCACTATTTTGCAACATCATTATGTTAATTAAGTGCTTATGCAATATAGGCATAAGGGTATCACATTTTTAATTGTTTGTTAATAAGCGCTGCAAGCAATATAAAATTAGTTCCATATGTAGTATAGTAGTCGGTGGCTCCTCCTCACAATCATCTCATATAAAGGTAGACTCTTCTGAAATCATACATTGATCCGATTGTATCTTCCCCGACATCTCTGAAATACAGCAAACACATGATGGTCAAATATGGCACCTTACTATATATGTATCCGTGACAACGCGTTACACAGCTCTATATGATTGTGTACATACACACGTCACTCACTTATATGTTAGAAGTACAAGTGTACATCAGTATGTAATGTTTCTTTAAATTTGAAGCAGGCATAACTATGTATATGATGTGAACGTTGCCTGTATACTGAAAAATGTGCGCGCACATCTTAGTGTGCGCACGCACTTCACGCTTGGCTGCACTAACTGTTAGCGCATGCGCAAAACAAAGCGTACGTTGTGCGTTCAATACATCTTGAAAATACCATTAAACATAAAATCTTTATTTCAAATACAATGAATACGAAACTACATTCGTTCTAAACGAGTACATCTGTATTCTTTTTAAACAGACGTGTTTGGACAGAAAGGACGGCCGATAACACAATGCGCAAATGCAATACGTGTGACGTCATGTTAAACCAGCGTGAAACGCACGCTAACACTCCTCCCACTCAATTAACATTCAGCTAACGCCCAGTTGACGCCTACAAACACTGAGCCGCACACATGACACACTGCAGTTACCGTTACTATAACAAAACATGACAGCCAATAGGCTTTGAGGCGCGCACGTCGCTTGGGGGCGGGACTTACATCCGTAATCCTTTTTAAGGACGCCTTGGGCCATGACAAGGGTCCCACGTCATACGTGGTGGACCCGCTTTTAAATGTAGCATGATAACAAAACAGGTATGTGTTAGAGTTATGTTAAAATGTTGCTAATATGGTTAAAGGGATAGGAAAGTACGTATATTTATTCCGTCAGCAATGTGTACTACTCTTTCAGGTTATACTATATTGTATTCGGCAACAATTTCTTTGTGATCGCTACATGTTATGCAGTCTGCAATGTTACGCTGTATCCACGCATTGGAAGGGAAAATGGTGGTTAAAAAAAAAAAAAAAAAAAAAACATTTAAACGCACAGTCAACGCATAACGGTTGTTATATTTACCATTCTTCTAGAATTAACTGTTCGTCTGGCTGAAACTGGTCGCTCCAGAAATGCAAGGCATTTTCATCCACGCTTGACCCACCCGCTGAATCCAGTATGACACACATCTCCTCCATGAAGCGCTCATAGGAATCGCCACTGCTTTCTTCAAACAATTGGTCGGGAGGTAGGTTCATTTCTTCTGGTTCCCATTCCAATGCATTTTCAGCTGAAAGGCTTGGTACATAATCATAGTACTTTTGTTGTTGTACAATGTGGGTTTCAGGAATGGAGGGTGCAGATATTGCAGCAGGTATCAATTCACACGGAACAGTAGCGGATCCATTGCTATTGGCATTAGGAATAAATATGCCTTTCACAACAATATATGTGCCCTCTTTCAGGGTAAAATGCTTTTCCTTTGCAATCTTCCAGAAACCATAGGTGTGTTCTAGCTTATCCTGCACACGTTCAAAAAAGTCATTAGTTGATAAAGTGAATCTTATTGAGGAATTAAAATTCCGCGCATGCCTACGGTCTTGGTAATAAGGATATTTAGCTCGAATCAAATCATAGATTTGGCGTGTGCTTGCTTTGTGTCCGCGACTGTTTAAAATTGCTTCTGAAACCATGTACTTATAACCTAAGAGGGGATTCATATTGTTAACGAATTCATCAGCCATGTCAGAGTAGCACAAAAGATGTGTGCAGTTCTGTCTTCTTTGCTCATCAAAATGATTCTGCTCAATGGCTAACAAATTCCTGTGTTTCGTTTTCAAGGTCAACAAAAGTAACTACTTTTACTCCTTATTTCAAACGCCAATTGGATGTGTCCTTTTAATTGGTTTAAGTTTTGTGGTTAGTGATAGGCGAATGTGGGAAAAACATGTATCATTTTTTTATCTCGTTTGTGAAAACATTCCTACACTTATTTCAGTAACATTGAGTTTTCTAGAATAATAACAAAGAGCACTGTGTGAAAATAGTGCTTAGACAGCCATATCAGTAAATAGACACACCTGCAAAATGAAATGTTTTTTTCCCACATACATTTCTGTGTGTATTTGAAATTCTGGTTAACTACCTGTCTGCATGAGTTTAAATACGTGTGTATCTATATATATATAAATATATCTCTCTCATAAAAATATATATATATATATAAAGTGTATATTGTACTATATGTATAGTGTGTGTGTGTGTGTGTGTGTGTATATATGTATATGTATATGTATATGTATATATATATATATATATATATATATATATATATATTGTATATATTTTTTTTTTTTTATATTGCAGGAGTACACACAACATATTGATGGCAGTAAGTAGGCCTTGTATGAAACCTATTTAAATGGTGATAAACATGAGTGAATTAAGTAATAAACATTTGTTTGCACCCAATAATGTTAGAGGATCACACTTTGTATAGTTGTCAAACATTAGGCCTGTATTATTAAAATAGTGTGTTTTCACAAGGAAGCATGAAGTGTATGTTTTTTGTAAATACATCTATACCAGTTTAGATAGTACTATATATACACACACACACACACACACACACACACACACACACACACACACACACACACACACACACACACACACACACACACACACACACACACACACACACACACACACACACACAGTGTGTGTCTGTGTGTGTGTGTGTGCATATATCAATACATACTACATATATATTAGTATCAATTCAGAGATGTTCTTGAAACAAGAACACATAAATGATTAAAGGACAACATTACAATGGCCACCAAAGGTAAGTAATATTTAACACAAAATCCTGCTGTACACGTACAAGAAAGATGTTTGCAGTTAAATAGGTGCTTTTATAATTGCATGAAAATAATATGCACATGCAATGATTACATCAATTAACACACCCAAATGCAATGTTTTGCTGCAAAGTCAATGGCAGCTTCTCTAAACTTAGCAACTGGTGGACCATTACTGAACAGACGATTAAAACATAAATATTTATAACACTATTCATTAATTAGGAGTGTTAACATTTCCAAAACTTCACGTGTACAAGAACATACTTGAAAGTTTGGAAACAACACAGTCTTCAGCATACATACAATAGTAATTAGATAATCTGAAGTCAACAAAACAAGGCCAAAGACATATTTTCTGAATTATAACATTTATTTTTTTTGTTCCTTTTGCGAGCGAGTAACAGGCCTGCTTGTTGTCTCTTGAATTTTCCTTTTTCTTTTGCCACCAACTTTAGGCACAACAGAGCCACTTTGAGTGGCCTCTGGCACTTCACGGGCAGGGCTTGTGGCCAGTGACTCACCTAAAGGGCTTTTGGGCAGTGACTGTTCACCTACGGGGCTTGTGGCCAGTGACTCACCTACAGGGCTTGTGGCCAGTGACTCACCTACAGGGCTTTTGGGCAGTGATTCACCTACAGGGCTTTTGGGCAGTGATTCACCTACAGGGCTTTTGGGCAGCGATTCACCTACAGGGCTTTTGGGCAGCGATTCACCTACAGGGCTTTTGGGCAGCGATTCACCTACAGGGCTTTTGGGCAGTGACTCACCTACAGGGCTTTTGGGTAGTGACTGTTCACGGACAGGGCTTGTGCCCACTGACACATGTGAGCAAGTTGGTAGACACTGCACAAGTGATGGTTGGTCTGTTTCATGTGTGTCTTGTTTTGTTTTTGTCGCCTCCTTTGTAGGTGTCTGCTGCTGAATTTGTACAGATGGCAGCGGTAGGATGTCATCAGGAACCTGCACAGCAATGTCTGCTACTTGACCGGTAACATTTGGGCCTGGTGAATGAATATCAGATGAATGTGGTGAAAACTGACCTGCATGAACAGATCCTGGCTGTGAGGTGTTGAATTGTGGTACATTAGTCATTCTCCAGTAATTAGCTTGTGTTTGCTGAACAACTAATGCTTCGAATGAGGTGTTGATTTTTTGCAACTGTTTAGGCACTTCAATGAAGACTCTGTGGAGATGTGCCAATTGTGAAACTGTTTCTTCCTGCAGTGCAATCATCCTTTCCAGCACTGTCATCAGGTCAGAATGGCGACGATTTTCTGCTTCCACAATTTTTCCCTCAGAAGCTACAATTGCATCATATGTGGTATTTGCTGGACGTTTTGGCGGTAAAACAGTTTCAATTGGAACCTCTTCATGGTCACTTGCTTGTATTTGTGTGTCTATGGCGGCGGCGGCGGCATCATCATCATCATCATCATCAAAATCCTCTTCATCATGTTCTACAAATAAATGTACACATTATTAAATGGCATGTTAATCTCTGCTGTGGTACTATGTAATTGTACTGTGTCATAAGTAACAACTAACATGTTTCCATACGTTTTATAACCTCACATTAAAAACTACCTTGACTTAAGAATAATGTTTGGACTCAGTATGAAATATGAGTGAATGAAAACTTGCTGTAAACTCACAACTCCTACATGATAGTTAACATCACTAACACAATACAAGTTGGCTTACACTTCATTTTCACTGACACTAAGTAATCCTATTTAAAGAAGATGTGCAAAACAAATAATGAACATGACAACATAACATATAGAAGAGCACATATTATATGGCCACCAACTGATACACTCACCTTCTAGATGTGTTGAGCTGGCTGACCCAGGTGAAGACACTTGTTCAGTCTCAGGTGACACATGTCCTTCAGGGGCAACTATATATAACAATAACATAAGTTTTACATTTACATGTGTAAATATTGAACAAACAGTTATTGTATGTTCTGTATTTATGAGTACCTAACAGCATCATTTCCTTAACCCAAAATGTGTGTGTGAAAGTGAACATAAATAGTTGTAATAACAATGTACATGCCTGTGTACTTAGAACTTTTGAGTTCCCTAACATAAAACATACTATGTTCCTGCAGTAATGCGTGAGGATAAATAGATTAAATTTGAACATAAAAATCATATGTTGTGTAGTGATATCAGTATCATAATGTACATAACTATCATGAGATGACCATTCACAATGGTTATCATGAAGGTGGTCATATTGCACAAAGTGTTGTTTTTGGTAGAGGATATGTGTGGTACATTAATATAAGATGTGGCACACATGAATGTGGCTGTGACTAAACAAGACAACACATGCAGTGTGTGATAATGTGTCGTTGATAGTAGTAGTTCAACTATAGATATGAGTGAACTAATGTGTGACGTACGGTTTGATAAGTAATGAGTTGTTGGGGCATTTAGTAGCTAAAGTGAAGCTTTCAAATGAGTGTGATTAACTTCAGTTGTGCTAGTCAGGTTGTAAGAACGGTATTCCCTTCCCCAAAAAGCCTAATCAGCCACACCTTTCAATTACTTGAAACAGGTGAAAATGGTGTGAACTAAGTTGACCCTAAAATGAGGCTGTAATTAGTGTGTGTGCTGAACCCCACCCCCTCTGTTGAAGTGTATGCTGTGATGAGATATTAATTGCAGCTGCTTTAACACAATGGTAGATGAGCTAAATAGTCGTGTGCAGTTTTTAAGTTATGAAAACAATGACATAAAATATGATACGTGTGCCTCATTATGCTGTCTGTATATGAGTTAAAGCAAAAATGGACCTTTTCATAAACAACTATAGATGTGTTAGTGCAAGTGATGTTTGTAGGCCGTTGCATGCAATATATTTGATGCATGCTTAAAATAGGCAGTAATGTCATGTTTGTCGGAGTAAAATAAATAAAATACACAATAATATTCTACATATTTCTGTTCTGTACCTGTAGCTAGTAATAATTTCTCATTAACATGTGTTACACATGTGTACTACCCTGTTGTTCCCCATCTTCGCCCACCATCAATTGCTTCCACTGCAGCAATGCATTTTGGGAATTCACATGTAAATGAGCACGCAATGGCACGTGCTATATTAGTTACTGCTTTTAGTAGGACTACAACATATATGTCTATTTTGAGATATATATATATACAGAATCAGACATATACATATATAGATGCAGGTATGCTTATATTGTGAAGACAGTATAAAAAGCAGTGTAACTATGCAAAATAACTGTAAGCAACGACACGCCTAGTACAGTAATATTTCTCACCTGGTGGAAATTGTGAGGGGTAAATTCCTATATCACGGTCACCAGGTAAGCCTTCCACGACGACGGGAAGTAATTTTGCCCGAAGCAGCTCCTCCAATGGACTTAATATGAGACGTTGTGGTGTCGGCCCACCTCCAGTGCCAGTAGCATGCACGCGTTGGTGTTGTATTTTCTTTTTCAATTTGGACCTAATATCATCAAATCTCTTGTGACAATTCCGCTTGTCCCTCACATGATTCCCACACGCATTGACACCAATGACTATTGTGTCCCACATTTCTTTTCTGCTTGCTGAACTTGTCCGCCCTTGAAAAACATATAAAATATATGAGGTAAATGATTAATAATATAAGCACCAGTTTCCTACACTGCTAGCTGTTCCAAGAGATAGCAAACATGCTGTTTTAGGTGTAATATGTGAAGCACATGAGCATTCACTACTAAACCTATACATGTAAGCAAGCTTGCATTCATATTGTATGCAGTTATGGCAAATTGACCGCCTGTGTTTAGTTGTCCTTGTAAGGCATGATAAAAAGCTGTGTTTCCAGACTAATTAACATAGAAAGATATTGTGAACCCATATTTGCATATGAACAAAACTCAGATGACCTAGGATCACATGTATTTGAATAATAAATGTAAAGGTACACTTACCTAGTAAATGTCCATATATACTGTCATAGTGCTCCAGAATGCCAGTGACAAGAGCTGTATTTTTCTGGTCATTGAAGCGAGGATTACGTGGCTTCTCCACACGTTTCTTCCGAGCAGGTTTAGGGTCAGAGCTTGGCTGGTGCTGACTGGACTCTCCTTCTTCCAATGGAAGAGCCTCCAAAAGCTGCCCACCAGCAAGCACGCCACCACCATCCACCCCATCAGCAACTGCGCCACCAGCAGCACTCCCAGCACCAGCACTCCCACTCCTAGCACCAGCACTCCCACTCCTAGCACCAGCACTCCCACTCCTAGCACCAGCACTCACACTCCTAGCACCAGCACTCCCACTCCCAGCAACAGCACTCCCACTCCCAGCAACAGCACTCCCACTCCCAGCAACACCACTCGCAGCACCAGCACTCCCACTCCCTGCAACACCACTCTCACTCTCACTCTCCAACACCACTCGCAGCACCAGCACTCCCACTCCCTGCAACACCAGCACTCACAAAAAACACACAAGAAATGTACAGCCAATCACACGAAACACTTCCACATATAAAACAAGACAAAGATGTAAACAAAACAACAATGGACAAAGCTCACCCAATACACAACAAGTCTCTCAGTCAATATGCAAATGTTCAAACAGCCAGCTCTGTGCGTCTCTCTCTCTCTCACTCCCAACAACACAGAGAATGATTAGCAGTACACGTTGCCTTTAAATATGGCGCGCAATCCAATACATGCTTGTTTCGCCTGATTCAGCAAGATTTGTGATTGGGCAACCTAACAGCACCGCGCCACGCACGCCGATACACCTGTGTGTGATCGGCTAATCATCGTGAGAGTGGGCGGATTTGTTTTCGGGTTGATTTTGAATGTATTCGGCACTTACTGCATACGGAGAGGAAAAATCGCCAATAACATGACTAATCGGTAAGATTGCCGATTTCACATAATCGACGCTTACTGCATGAGGCCCTAGGAGCTTCCACCCTATACAGAGTCCAACTACTTTAACCATTGGCCCACTCTTATTATTGTTTGGTTGGAAGATAGCAATGGCTTCTATTGTAAGTTTTTGTTCATGTAATTGTATGCGTTAATACTCTTGGCTTACGGCAGGAGAAAAGGTTACGAAAATGTAATGTCTCTGACAAGGTATGCTTTAATGTGTTTAATATGGTTGTTAAGTTAAATACATGATGTGGCAGTTTCCAGCATAATTAGAAGGAAAATGTTTGTGGATAGCTCTGGAAGTTACATTTCTGTTGGGCTCAAATGTTTATGATCAGTTAATGGGAATGCATATTTTGTAAAATTGAAACACTTGTCTTCTTTTACTTGTTTTTTTGTGTGTACATGGATGTTTCAATTTAATAAACACAATCTGTTAGCATTTAAGGACGAAGTTACATCCACTCACAATGACTTCTTTATTCACTGACATTCATGTACACCTATACATCTTAAATGAAGACCTACAGCATAGAAAGCCACAACATTAATATTAAAAACATCCTAGGATATCCGTTTTGTACAATTGTAAAAAAAAAACCCTTGAAGGTATTTGGTTTAAGGGGTTGTTGGATCAGGGATGACAGTTTATATTGAAGACTAAGATAAGCCATGAAGTACAATTAAAAATAATGAGATGATTCTTTGTGTTAGAAACAGAATTATATTATTTTCCAGTCATAACCTTTTAATAAGCAAAAACATAATGACAATGTACTGTATGGTAGCTTTGTTAATATATATAAACAAGGTAGTCATTCACATCTTTGAGAGAGTTGATTTTAAGGAGGTTTTTTTTAAGTCAGTCTCAGTTAACATGTACTGTATATAGCAGTATCTAAATGTGTGGAAATTGGTAGAGTACTTTAATAATAGTAAGCGGTCTCTAGTTTTTTGCCATGTCATTAATAATGTTGATTAGGTATACATTCATGATTGCAAATCACACTAAAATGTAAATCAATTACAAAAGACCATGGGTCTATGTACACTTAGGCTTATTCTACATCCACCAAAGCGACCAATCATGTCTTCTTTATACAAAAATTCCCCATTAAAGTTAATGAAGCATTTCGGACAAAAGGCCTGATTGGCAACTTTAGTGGATATAGAATAAGCCCCTAAGAGTCACAAATTCAATATTTGGTTTTAAATTGATGCAAGAAAACAAAGATTATATATATATATATATATATATATATATATATATTGCTTGACCTGAAAAGAGAGGATAACTCTCGAAAGCTTGTCCTATGACATAAATTGTTAGTCCAATAAAAAAGGTATCACCAAATACTGAAGAACTCATTTATTCTGGACTATCGCAACTGGACTAACATGGCTATTTTCTGCTTTATATATATATTATTTATTATATATAAATATTGGCCCAAGCAGCACACGTCTTTTTTTTTTAAATTTCCCTGCTAGCGCTGAAATTTTCCTTGCTCGCGCTAAAAAATAAAAATAACTCCCCCTACCTGACAGCTGATTGGCGCGCGTTCCCAGGCTTTGTGGGTGCGTGGCCAGGCTCTATATCAGGCCCGCCCCCAACGAGCGGCCATTTTTTCTGCCCGGACATCTGTTGGAGAGTAAGTACTCGCCATGCTGCGGCCGCTCTGCTCCTTCCCTGCAAGCAAACCCGTGCGATCCCCCTGGTCCCCACATAGCTCCCTTCTCACCACCGCGACCCTTTGCTCGTGCCCTCTCCTGCCAGTATGCGCCTTTGCGTTAGCTTTCCCCTCCTCCTGTCCCCTTCCCCTCCCCTCCACTTGTCCCTCTCCTGTCCCCCTCCCCTCCTCCTGTCCCCTCCCCTCTCCTGTCCACTTCCCCTCCTCCTGTCCCCTTCCCCTCCTCCTGTCCCCTTCCCCTCCTCCTGTCCCCTTCCCTTCCTCCTGTCCTTCGATCCACCGATCGCTGCCCGGGATGGGGGGTCCCCACTGCTGCAGCCCGGTTGTCGTAGGGAGGGGGGGGGGGCGCTCTCTCACCACGTGCCTCTCTCACTTGCTTAATGGTGCATATCTGTTTGCCCGCGCACTGCGGGACATGCCGACGGGAGGAGCAGGGCAGTGGCGGCCACGGCGAGGCTGACTGTCCCGTTGGGCGCCCGCCACGTGACTCACACCCACCCTGCCACCTCTCCACCTCCTCAAAGCTCCACTACGGTATGGGGGGGGATGTCGGCCTGCCCCCCCCCCCCACAAGCGGGAGATGGGCGCGGGTGGGTGACGGAGGAGCATTGTGGTGGTGGTCGCGGCCTTTCCTCCTCCCCCTTTGTGTGCTTGTGTGTGTGTGTATATATGGGTGTGTATGTGTATATATGGGTGTGTGTGTGTATATATGGGTGTGTGTGTGTATATATGGGTGTGTGTGTGTATATATGGGTGTGTGTGTATATATGGGTGTGTGTGTGTGTGTATATATGGGTGTATGTGTGTGTGTGTGTGTATATATATGGGTATGTGTGTGTGTGTATACATGGGTGTGTGTGTGTATATATGGGTGTGTGTGTGTGTATATATGGGTGTGTGTGTATATATGGGTGTGTGCTTGAGTGTGTGTGTATATATGGGAGTGTGTGTGTATGTGTGTATGGGAGTATGTGTGTGACACCAGAGGTACCCCCCTCAGTCAGTCAACCCCCCCCCAGTCAGTCACCCCACCCAGTCAGTCACCCCCCCAGTCAGTCAATCACCCCCCAGTCAGTCACGCCCCCAGTCAGTCATTTACCCCCCCGTCAGTCAGTCACCTTCCCCCCAGTCAGTCAGTCACCCCCCCCAGTCAGTCAGTCACCCCCCCCAGTCAGTCAGTCACCCCCCCCAGTCAGTCACCCCCCCCACCCACCCAGCCAGTCACCCACCCAGCCAGTTACCCAGCCAGTCACCCACCCAGCCAGTCACTCACCCAGCCAGTCACCCACCCAGCCAGCCAGTCACCCAGCCAGTCACCCACCCAGCCAGTCACCCAGCCAATCACCCACCCAGCCAGTCACCCACCCAGCCAGTCACCCACCCAGCCAGCCAGTCACCCGCCCTCTCTCTCTGTGTATCACCCACCCTCTGTGTGTCACCCACCGTTTCCCCACTCTTTATGTCACCCCCTCTGTGTCTCCCCACCACACTCTCTCTCTCTCCCCCCCCACACTATCTCTCCCTCCCCCCCACACTCTTTCTCTCCCCCACACACTCTCTCCCTCCCCCCCCACACTCTCTCTCCCCCCCCCACACTCTCCATCTCTCTCTCCCCCCCACACTCTCCCTCTCTCTCTCCCCCCCACTCTCTCTCTCTCTCTTCCACACACACTCTCTCTCTCTCCCCCACACACACTCTCTCTCTCTGTCCCCCACACACACTCTCTCTCTCCCCCCACACACTCTCTCTCTCTCCCCCACACACTCTCTCTCTCTCTTCCCCACACACTCTCTCTCTCTCTTCCGCACACACTCTCTCTCTCTCTTCCCCACACACTCTCTCTCTCTTCCACACACACTCTCTCTCTCTCTTCCCCACACACTCTCTCTCTCTTCCCCACACACTCTCTCTCTTCCCCACACACTCTCTCTCCCCCACACTCTCTCCCTCTCTCTCTCTCTCCCCCACACTCTCACACTCTGGATCTCTTATTTACCCTATATATCTTAACTGCCCTATACTACACTGAAATAACCTATCCTGCTTTCTTCCAGATCTGACTCAAGCTTCACACGGAAGACATCGGAACCCCCCCTAACACAGAAGACAGGTAAGGAACACCTCCCCTCCAATGTATAACATTGGGTGAATGAGGGTACCTGGACATTGAGGGACTGCGGATCAGGTAAGATCCCAGGCGGGATTGCTGTTTTAGGTATTGTGAAGTGGGGACATCCAGACGCTGGTTAAGGGGTTCAGGAAACTAGTCATTCACACCTGGCTTTTATTTCTAGATCCGACATTTACACACACATACACGTAACCAGGACGAATTGTAGTATAATGTAATACAATAAATACATTTATGTCAAAAACGAATGTTGTTCTGACTAGGATGTTGTTAAATGTATTTTATTGATATATTTCATTTTAAAGCGAGGTTGGGGGTGGGACTAGTGTTGGGGGTGGGACTAGGGGCGGGGTTGGGGGCTGGACTAGGTGGCGAGTAGATTTTTTGGTTGGGCGAGTAGATTTTTGGGTGATTTGTCGAACACTGTATATATTTTACCTGGATGCTTTATTTTGGAACAGGACTCTGTGTTTTTTTAAGGTTTTTTAGGTTCTAATTCATTTGTTTTTTAATTCATTCACTTTTATAATATTTTTTCTTATACTTAGTTTATATGTAATTTTTATTTATTAATAAAGTATTAGGTTATTGATATTGAACATTTTACATATATTAATATATAAACGTAAAATCCTTGGTTAATACTGGTTTTAATATAATATACCCACTTTTGCCACCCCATTGGATGCATTTCATAGTTAGGTCAACTTAATCACAGTTTTGTTAAGGTTATAATAGAGGCGCTACTTCGTTTTTTTTGTTTTGTTTTGCTATATATCACATAGAAGTTAGCTGCCATTTTATACCCTTGAAACTAATAGTCTTTGCTAAATTGATATTTCATTACAGTGTATTGTATTTTATTATAATTCATTTTAGTGATTTGTGATCTATTGTCAATTGATATTTGTGTTAATAGAAGTGCTTTACAACACTTACTAAAATGATGCAAAGCTGTGAGGAACGTTTAGCCAGAAGGAATAAATTTGCAAATATTGTAAATGAGGACCCCACTGAAGTCATAGAGAAAAATGTTGATCTTAAAAATAATTTTCAAGAATTGGAAAATTATACAAAAGATGAAACGAGAAACTGGTTAGACTTACTCTCCCTCCAGAACTATATAGATATTAAATTAGTTCCAAGAGGTTTAAGAATAACAAAAAAAACGACATTTGAGGCACCTGAAACATTTACAAATAAGTGGAATGCTATTTTGGAAGCATGTTCAGTGTCCCTCATTAACCTCTTGATTTCCTATAGACAAGAAAGACTGGAGATATTAGGGAGAGAGATACAGTAGCTCAGGTACAAGAGATTGTTAAACCATTTGAAGATACAGAGGGATTTATCCTACTTGATGAAATGGTACATAAAAGAGTAGTTTCGTTTGAGAAAGAAATCATTGATAGAAAAACAAACAAACTCAAACGTGACAAAGATGATTATGCAAATGATAGAGTAAGGAATTGGAGAAGGAAAGGGGATTCTTTTCAATACCGTAGATATGGTAGATCCCATTCAGGCTATAGACATGAGAACAGAGATAACAAATTAAAAAAAAAACCTATATCAAATGAGAAGGAGAAAAAGGAAATTATTACACTAATAAAAGAAGCTAGGATGGATAGGAAAGAAAAAGAAAATCAAAAGGTCACTCCTACCACTCCCTCTGCAAATTGCTCTACCTCCAATCGTTACTCAATTTTGAGGGACGAGTGTGAGGATAATGGGGATACTCAAGAGCAAAGTGCAGGGGAATTAAGGGAAGAGCTAGATCTAAAAATACCTCCAAGGGTTCTAATTCAACAAATAATGTTTCACCTAACAAAACAAGTAAATCCACCTCTTTTTTAGAACAGAGAGAAAAGGAAAAGAGATATCCACTCTGGGAGAAACAAAATCAACAACAACCCCGAAGAAAGCGAGATTCAGGGGAGTCAGAGGAGGAGCAAAGAAGCAAGGACAGAAGAAAATGAAGATGATGATAGATACAGTACACCACACACACACACACACGGTATTTACAATCTTTCTTCACATACACTTACTCCACATCACATATCACTATTAGCTAAAGGATTATCTTATTCACCTAACAGTTTACCCAATAGGTTTGACCTATTTGTGGACCTGAACAGATACATCCGCAAGTTAACATTGATGCGACATTACTCCCTTAAAGGGGAACAAAATCTAGAATAACATTTTAATACACAAGAAATAGAGTGCATAAATGGCCTAACCTCTTTTCTGGTGGAATCGGATATTTTTGGAAACAGTTCAAGTAGTACACAAATCTCAAGTGTTACTGACAGATTAATGGGCCCATCCCTAAAAAGAACAACACTTGGTAACCAGGAACTAGATGTAAATTCTTTGCTAGACCTTACAACACATGAGGAAGAAGTCAATACAACGATAGATCCTAACTCAGGTCCAATTACAATAGATCATGATAACATATTGAAATACAAACCATCACGCTGCTTGATCCGGTGTAACCGAAGAGATGAAGGTGAACCACGGTGGAGTGAATGCTTGCAGTGAAGTATGTCCTGGGATCCACGTGCAACCAGCAATAGTAACCGGAACATATTTTCTACACTTGTATTCTAACTGGTTGGCTCAAGATGTGTCCAGAAAGTTGTTCTTGCAGGGGAGTAAAAAGTACACAAAAAGCTAAGCGTGGAAGTGAAACAAATACAGTATTTGCAGATGGATGTTCAATCAGGCCCAAGCTTCAGCAACCTCTTTTCAATTATTTCACATTTTTGGAATATAACAAGACAAGAGAGCCCCAATGCTACATCCAGTATGACAAATGATTTAGTTAATTACTATCTACTTTTTCTCTGCTTGTTCTCATATATATGGATCATTTAGTTAAATAAATGCAGATGCAGCTACGAGTATTCTAACACCGCTTTGAAAAATCTGGGGCATTCTCCCAGTAATGCTACAACATTTCTCTGACATTTCTGCAGAAAGACTAATGGCCCATCGGATTAACACAGCATGGATCCCTGGTCAGTTTTAATGGGACTGCCAGGGACCCCCGCTGTGTTAATCCGATGGGCCTTTAGTCTGTATGCAGAAATTTCACAGAAATGTTGCAGCATTACTGGGAGATTGCCCCAGATTTTCGAAGGCAAGTGTTAGAATACTCGTGGCTGCACCTGTACACAGTATGTTTATATTGAACAACATTCAGAACTTGTGTAGCACCTGTTCCCTCTCCCACTGGAGATCTGGCTACTACATGGGTGTTCCCAGTGCTGTGAGCTCACCTGATGGTCTTACAGAAGCAGCACCTCCATCACATGAGGATCCTGGCAGGCAGGATGGTCCCCATAGGCAACTCTTTCTCATCCAAAGACCACACTGTATAGTTGGTATAACTGAGTCTTTATTGGAACACTCCCATTCCTCTGACGGAGGGATGACACACACCAACCACACACAATCAGTTTGGTGGTGTCAGCTTTTATAACCTGGGGGAGGGGCTTGTAACCCTGCCCCATAACAGGGTAGGTTCAGGTACTGACATACATCACACCATCTGCATGTGACCTAGTCAGTACCCTCCCCAGGTATGACACTCCAAATTGCCGATAAGGCCTGCCCCTGGATATGGCAACACAGTAACCATCCAGGCTGCAACTGCAGGCTACACTCTGCGCAGGAGTTTAATCACAACACTGCCTGTTCCTATCAAGACTTATAGTTTTGAGGCCAGTGGAAGGCTATAGCCAGGGGCACTAGGCTACACTTGTATTGAAATTCTGCAGCTATTACTACAAAGACAAACATTGTATTTAACCAACTGATAAAAAAATTAGATTTTATGAAGTCTATCTGATTTGATTGTCATTAAAAAGATTAGACCAGCAGTGCGCAAAATGGGGGCACGCCTCCCAGGTGGGGCGCAAGATTGTTCAGGTGGGGTGCAGCGGTTCCCCAAAGGCATTTAAATGAATGCAGGGGGATCGCATGAGGCCTCTGCAACTTCACTTACCTTCTCTTCGGCGACGCATTGCCATGGCAACGCAGCATCCAATGATGCCGCGGGGTCATGTGATGTCATGTTGACATGGCAATGTGAGGTCACGTGACCCCGCGGCATCATTTGACGCCGGAGAGAAGGTAAGGGGGGGGGGGGGCACGAGCAGGGAAGGTAGCAGGTAGGCGCATAGATTGGCACTAAGGGAATTCAAAAAAACTAAAAACAGATATCGTTTTTTTTTTTACAAGAGGCACACTTCTATACATGCATTTATAGATATATATATATATGCATTGGGGCTGTTTTATATGTATTGGTTTTTTTATGCATTTTTTTTATATGTATTGGGGTTTTTATATGTATTTTGCTTTTATATGTATTTGCTTTTTTAAATGTATGGGGGGTTTATATATATATATATATATATATATATATATATATATATATATATATATATATATATATATAGTTTATTTTTAAGGAATTGGGGGGTTTCAAATGTATTGGAGATGTGTTTTTTTATATATGTATTTGGGGGGTTTGTATATTTTTGGGGAGGTGGACGGTTGTATATATTTGGGCGGTGTGGGGATTTTTTTAAATGTATTTGGAGGTGGGAAGTTTTTTGCATTGGGTGGTAGGGTTTTTTTAGTATATATTTTGTATGGGGAATTGTGTGAGGGGAGGGAATGAGTGTGAGGAGGGGGATTGAGTGAGAGTGGGGTAATTGATGCGGGGGGAGAGTGAGAGGAGAGATGGGTGAGTGCAGAAAATAGGGAGTAAGAGTGAGATGCAGGGGAGAGAAATACATGTGAGATGGGGGGGGCAGGGATTAAGTGAGTGGGGTAATTGATAGAAGGGGAGAGAGTGAGAGGTGAGACAGAGGGGAGTCAGAGGCCTTGAACTTAACACTATCAGGTGAATAAATTAAGATTTAGGAATATATTTAGGAATATATCTAATTAGAGATTATCATTCACTCTACAAATATAATTGATGCCAAAATTAAGAAAAGATTTACAGGTGTGGAATGTTAACCACATATTCTGGTTAGGGCGCATAACAGCAGTCAAAATTAATATCATGTCAAGGCTCCTTTATCACTTCCAGACATTGTCAATCCCTTTCAAAACAGGATCATGCAATTTGCCTGGAAAAAGAAGCAACCAGGAATAGCTAAATCAATCATGCTATTTACTAGGGAAGGTGGGTTGGGGAGGGAGTCTGGTGGTCACCAATTTCCTAAAATACTACTTAGCCATGCATGTGAAACAGATAATATACTGGCACTCACTGAGCAAACTCCACAGTTGGTGGATCTGGAAAGCACATTTTTACTTCCTACTATGGTCAGGAATAGGTCCCAGACAAAGGCAACAATTTGATTCAGAGGCAATAGTGTTTTCAGTGAAAATATGGCAAATTATTAAGAAGTATCAGGTGCTGACAAACACCTCTATGCTTCCTCCTTTGCTCGATAACCCAAGCTTCCTCCCAGGGATATAGGTGTGGGGGTTTGATCTTTGGAAATAAAGGGGGATCTTAGATGTGGGAGACCTACTCAGAAGAGACAAACTAATGCAGTTTGGGGAAATGAGAGAGAAATATAACCTTCCATACTGAGTTGTTTAAATATATACAAACTTGGCATTTCATAAAGCAAAATCTCCCTGAGGGAGGAACTCCCAGATCCCACACTATTTGAAGGATGAAGCAGAGTAAGAAGAGGTCTCACTGAGGAGTGGTACCTGGTTAAATACAAAGTATACATGTGATTGTGGGTATAATTAAACCTACTTTATGAACATTTCCGTACAAGATGGTTGTTCCCCACCCCCTCCCTTTCTTTATGTTGTACCCCATCCCCCCCTCCTCCATTTTTTTTTGTTGGAAAAAAATACAAGTTATTATTTTTTTGTTTTTTAAGATGATGCTGCTCCTTGTATTGGGTAAATGTGTCAAAGTTTGTCTGTGAGCTTTTGGACAAACTTTTCAATTTCTTTGCAAACTAGCTAATGTTTGTTTGAACCTTTTGTTATGCAGAAACAATGCAGAAGCATACAACTCCGCTACTATTTTGGCTGTTATTCACTGCAAGTTTTGTTTATTGAAACAGAACTTTTTAAGTTCACTTCACTTTTAAGCAAATTTTTGGTTTTGCTTAGTCGCAATTTCGAATCAAATTTTCTTAAAAAGCATATATAAAAAATATAGACGCAACATTTTTTGAACTCCGGTGAATTCACTTCACTTTTGCATCAGATTCGAACTTTGGCAAAAAGGTCACCCATCTCTAACATTAACCTAAATTATCGGCCTTTAATTAAAACACATTATTCACTAAAGTCAAATAACATGACTTTAGCCAGGATTTACACCTGTTAAAATAGTAGTGTTATGTTGAACGGCCATTAATCTTCACGAGACATTAATGAGGCTAAATGATACTCATCAATTCCCTAAACTCTGTTAGGCTTAACACCATGAAGTAACATTATGTTATTTAAGTCATAATTAAATCTGGCATAACACACCAACACAGCCCTGAAATAGGGCCTGGAGAGGAGTAAGTATACCATGACTAAATCATAAAGTTTCATGAAATTTGAGGCATCTGTTTGTGCAATAACGTTTGCTAGATCTGTATACTTGCAGCTATAGCTACTAACAAAATATATTTTTCACTTTTAATGTTTCTAGGCCTGCTATGAGATCTATCTATGAATAGCATATGCATTCACATAAACTAGAAATTGCACTATAGCAGTCTAAATGATAAACAGTGTGGTGCATTGTTAAATGTACTCTGGTTTTTCAGTGAGGAATTTTCGAAGGTCTTTACTTTATGTAATAGGCAGAAAAGTGGTAGTAGCTCCAGGCGAACACAAATAGACAAAGATGCATATTGTAGGGAAAAGGAAGTGCCCAAAGTCTCTCTATTGCTGTGGCGGTCTTTACCCTACTGTAGATTCCATGGAAGATCCTAAAATCTTTTAAATGTGGAGCATTTTGCACTGCGCTGTTTTAATATTAATAATAAGAGAGTGTTCATGACAACTGTAAAAACAACTTGAGAGCAGCACTTGACTTTTTTAAGAATGGAAATATATTACCTCTTGTTTTAATAAACTCACTCCTGTTTGAATGAATAGTACATGTTGTGCCTTCCAGCTATGGATGTGAAGCTGGCGCCATTTCACGTGCTGTTTTTGTGGTGCCACAAATTTACAGTGAGACTGTGAATAATAACGCTTGTATGAAGCTTTTTCTTGCTAGCACATGTAGATTATAATTTGTGGTTTTTGCCAAAAATAAAAAAAAGAGATATTCCTGTGCTTCTTGCTGGCTAGAAGCAAGTTTTGTTTGACATTTATCTGGATATTGTTCTTTTGTTTTGGATTCTTATTGATTCTCACAAATTGTCTTGAAGACAAGCCCAGAAAGTTGCTGGGTGGTTAAAGCTTGCATTGTCAGAGTTTCAATTTGTGTTGGCTCAATTGCCAACTTGTTCATTGTTCTGTCACATGGCATTTCTGATTTTGTTATATGTATCTGTTAATATTTTTGACCTACCTAAGGTCATCTGAGAGTCATGGTCTAAGCAAAAAAAACAGCTGGTAGAGGACTGAGACTATACCTGTAGTGGGAGATCTTAGAGAAAAATAAACCAATTATATATATTTTTTTTCAGGAGAAATGTTAGAATACTGTTAAACATATGTCCACTATAAGAAAAGAGGGGTTCTTTCTAATATCCACAAATGCCCAATAGTTAGAGTGCTAAAGCACCTAAAGTATGAAATGGACAGTTAAAATCACATACCATAAAAGGTTGTGTAAAGTGTGTAAATAAACCCACACCCATATGCATTATAAAAAAAAACCATCATTGTCAACATGGGCCATTCAAAAATCTTTTCAATTAAAAAGCCATTATTCGAGGCTGTTTGATTGAAACAATTCAACTTTGGAATGTCCATCTTATGAACCTTTTGTGTGCAGGAGGTTATTTTTTAGGAATTGGCCTTTGACTAGATATTGTAAGTGTCATTGAAATGTTGTCAAAGTGTGCAATCACATCCACAGGAAGTCAGTTCTAGTGAACCACATGTTTGTAGTGGATTTATTGTAGATAAAAGAAAAAGTGAGTTAAAATCTTTGACATCTAAAGAGTGCATCTATATATCTCACACAGGTTGCATAAGTCTGTCCATATCAATCTATCATCTATCTATCTATCTAACACTGCCCCCCCCCCCCTTTATGCTTTACTGTGGAGGGTTTTTGTCACTTTTTTTACCCACCATAACCTTAATAAGTGTGGTGATTACCGACTCTTATCTCATTTGAGCAAATGCCAGCAACCAACCTCACACTGATGATACCCATCAAGTTTGAAACATGTCTGTGAGTGGGTTTGCTGGCTTTGCATCTCCCAAGCCCTTGCTTAAAAGCTGTGTCTAAAGCAGCATGCATTGGCTAAGGGTTGCTCATGTAATGTGAGCTTGAGATAAAGGGTGGCACTTTGTGCTCATTTGCATGTCATTTCCCAGAATCCCTTGCTGCAGTGGAAGTGCTGTGTGCTGGGAAATAATGGTGAAAGACAGGGTTGCAGACCTGTCTAAGACATGCAAATGAATATACAGGAATATTTACAGTTGCTTTATGCTTTACTGTGGAGGGTTTTTGTCACTTTTTTTACCCACCATAACCTTAATAAGTGTGGTGATTACCGACTCTTATCTCATTTGAGCAAATGCCAGCAACCAACCTCACACTGATGATACCCATCAAGTTTGAAACATGTCTGTGAGTGGGTTTGCTGGCTTTGCATCTCCCAAGCCCTTGCTTAAAAGCTGTGTCTAAAGCAGCATGTATTGGCTAAGGGTTGCTCATGTAATGTGAGCTTGAGATAAAAGGTGGCACTGTGTGCTCATTTGCATGTCATTTCCCAGAATCCCTTGCTGCAGTGGAAGTGCTGTGTGCTGGGAGATAATGGTGAAAGACAGGGTTGCAGACCTGTCTAAGACATGCAAATGAATATACAGGAATATTTACAGTTGCTTTATGCTTTACTGTGGAGGGTTTTTGTCACTTTTTTTACCCACCATAACCTATATATATACAACTGTTACAAAATATATATATATATATATATATATATATATATATATATATATATATAGTAATATTTTGTAACAGTTGCAGGAATGTACTTTTGATGTTGACTGTATATGGAAGAAAGAGTGTATACAGTATTTTCTAGAGGGTTTCACTATTGCAATGCCAGATCATTCACGTAAGGTTGCTTGTACATAGTCTGTCGAAATGATTCAGGCATGATAAATAAATATTGTTGAATAGTCATTAATGAGTTCTAGAATTACATGCTTTATGTGCAAGTATTCAACACAAAAGCTGTTTTTATTTCATACCATATTGAAAATGTCTTAAATGACTATCATTAGTTGAACTAATTTCCAATTCTTTGTTCTCTTTTGAATTTATGGTAGAGTATCTAAATATTGCATATGAGTTTAATTAGTATAATTCTTGAAAGATTGGCTAATGCATGGCAACTCTTAATAAAACACATACACTGTAGCTGTACTTGTAACATGGTTAGTATTATCTGCCTGTCTCTTCTCCTGTAAGGCCTTAGCAGTATAAGGCCTTGCGTCCTAGCAGCACGTGCATGTTGCTTCACCACGATCTGCAGTCTGTAGGTACAGCTCAACCCCATTATAGCACGATTCGCTAGAACGCGAATCAGCTTATAACGTGGTCTGAGCATGGTTCCCGAATTTAAAACCTCCATTTTGCCGCGTAAGGATCTTACCGGCATCTCTCTCCTCACTTCATAGAAGCTCTCCTCTCTGCAGCTGTCGTGTCTAGAGTCTTTTTTTTTTAAACATTCAATTAAATGCTTTATTGACTAACAGACACACTCAAATTGAACATTAGTACATTTTGTATAAGACACATGCAGGGATTGAACTCAGGACCTTCCACTACAAATGCCTTACCTCTTACCTCTACACCATAGGCTGGGTGTGACTCTGTACTCTTTTAACGGTTTAAGTTTATTTCTAGATGTTTGTGACATCACACGGTCCCTGTGGTGTAGAGGAAAGGTTTGCTTAACTAGTATAAGAAAGGTCCTGCGTTCTAGTCCTGTATGATATAGTATAATTAAAATGTAAAATAATTATTATTTTATTTTTATTATATTGTATAATTTATAAATGAATAATAAAGAATAATACATAATAATAATAATAATAATAATAAGCCGGTAAGGTCCTTGCGCACTGCTGGCTGCACTGGGGACCTAGCCTAAGGGTGTGACAGGCCAGTTTGTGGGGTTTTGACACCCTCCTGCTCCCTTTTGAGTAATAGAAGGTTGTGGTGACTCATGGCCTGGTAACAGCCTATCTGGTATAGGCACAGACCTTGAGCCCGCCACTTCTGGTTCCTCTGAAGGGAAGAACCAAAAGTTAGTGAGTTAGTCTGATTCCCTCCTTCTTAGGAGGTGGATGTGGGTTCCCTCTCTCCCAGTTGAGAGGGTGAGGCAAGCCATGAGGCGCCATATAAGATCTAAAGGCTCCAGACTCAAGAGAATGCATCATACAGAAGCCTGGAATCTTCTGAAACCCTGTACCCACTGATATAACTATGCAGTGATGCAATAAAGTCCCTGTTCTATTATATACCTGCCTGGACTGAGTCAGTGAGGAGGTATATGGGATAATGCTTCAGATGGAGACTGCCTCTGGTTCTACCAGAGTTCCCTGAAGCTGGAGGGGCTGACACCGGACCAGATGACATCACAAGCCTGTCCTGATCTCCACTACACCACAGGTCCACTCAGCTCTCCTGGACCAACAGGTATGCCTCAGCACCACACAGAGACAGTAACTAGCCATGTATCTCCCAGTTGGGGCGGCGACATGTGCTACATACTGATACTTTAAATGTATTTGTATTGATATAATTAATTAAACTTTATCTGTTGAGGAGCATTTGATGCATTTTATACATACTGTTTTTTTATGATTTTGTTGATCAAGCAATTGCACTTTTCTTCATTTCTCTACAAGGAACCTCTATTTTTATCATGTAATAGCTGAGACCATCCTTGAGTTATTCATTTATTAAATCCAATAACAAACGTATATACTGTTGCTTAATACCTTTATATTTGTAATGTACATTTACAATGTGTGTTTATTAATGTTATTGTAAATGTACTATTCTTCTAGCATTGGAAATGCAATGCAAGTAAAATGTCTACTCAATAATTTACTACCTTTTTTCAGGGGGGGAGGGGTACCTGCAGTGTCTGATTGGGATATGCATTTATGCAACAAATTAGGTAGAAGGAGTCCTGAAAAAGAAGCCTGTGAGGTTTCAAAGTATGTAGTTTATCATCTATTTGGTGCTATAATAAAAGGAGTGATATTACAGTACCTACTGATTCTCTTTTTATTTGTTACAGTACTTTAAAAAAGCAGTATGCAATAAAGTCCCTGTTCTATTATATACCTGCCTGGAATGAGTCAGTGAGGAGGTATATAGGATAATGCTTCAGATGGAGACTGCCTCTGGTACTACCAGAGTTCCTTGAAGCTGGAGGGTTTGACACCGGACCAGATGACATCACAAGCCTGTCCTGATCTCCACTACACCACAGATCCACTCAGCTCTCCTGGACCAACAGGTATGCCTCAGCACCACACAGAGACAGTAACTAGCCATGTATCTCCTAGTTGGGGCGGCGACATGTGCTACATACTGATACTTTAAATGTATTTGTATTAATATAATTAATTAAACTTTATCTGTTGAGGAGCATTTGATGCATTTTATACATACTGTTTTTTTTAATGATTTTGTTGATCAAGCAATTGCACTTTTCTTCATTTCTCTACAAGGAACCTCTATTTTTATCATGTAATAGCTGAGACCATCCTTGAGTTATTCATTTATTAAATCCAATAACAAACGTATATACTGTACTGTTGCTTAATACCTTTATATTTGTAATGTACATTTACAATGTGTGTTTATTAATGTTATTGTAAATGTACTATTCTTCTAGCATTGGAGATGCAATGTAAGTAAAATGTCTACTCAATAATTTACTACCTTTTTTCCGGGGGGGAGGGGGACCTGCAGTGTCTGATTGGGATATGCATTAATGCAGCGTTTCCCAAATGGTGGGTCGCGACCCGGCACCGGGTCACGGCACCAAAATTGTCGGGTCGCAGCGAGGCTGGCCGCGCGGTGTCTCCTGTCCCCCCCGCTCAAGTAAAAAAAAAATGGCGACGATTCCCCCCGCGCGCTTGCGCAGGGCAAGCAGGGCCCGCTCCCTTCCTCCCGCCCGCTCCCAACGTGGGATGGAGGAGGAAGTACCAGCTCCTCTGCGGCCCGCACGTTACGTGGTACGGAGGGGGAAGTACAAGCTCCTACTGCGGCCTGCTTTCCCCCGCGGCCAGCTTCCCGAGCTCACCTCCCGTGGCACCCCCTCCCGAGCCCACCTCCCGTGCCCCCAAGCCCACCTCCCGTCCCGGGCATCAGGGGATATCGGGGGCAGCAGGTGAAAGCGTCCGGCGGCAAGGTAAGTCACCCACCCAGTCACTGTCACCCAGTGACACTCTCCCACCCAGTCACTGCCTCCCACCCAAGTGTCCCTGCCCCCCCTCCCTCCCAGTCCCCCCCCCAGTGTCTCTGCCCCCCCCTCCTTCTCAGTCCCCCCCCTCCCTCCCAGTCCCCCCCCAGTGTCCCAGTCCCCCCTCCCTCCCCATCCCCCCTTCCCTCCCAGTCCCCCCTCAGTGTCCCTGCCCCCCCTCCCTCCCAGTCCCCCCCCCCCAGTGTCCCTGCCCCCCATCCCTCCCAGTCCCCCCCCCAGTGTCCCTGCCCCCCCTCCCTCCCAGTCCCCCCCCCAGTGTCCCTGCCCCCCCTCCCTACCAGTACCCCCCCAGTGTCCCTGCCCCCCCTCCCTCCCAGTCCCCCCCCCAGTGTCCCTGCCCCCCCTCCCTCCCAGTACCCCCCCAGTGTCCCTGCCCCCCCTCCCTCCCAGTCCCCCCCCAGTGTCCCTGCCCCCCCTCCCTCCCAGTCCCCCCCCCAGTGTCCCTGCCCCCCTCCCTCCCAGTCCCCCCCATCCCTCCCAGTGTCCCCCCCAGTGTCCCTGGTCCCCCCTCCCACCCAGTCCCTCCCCCTCCCACCCCCTCCCACCCAGTCCCTGGCCCACCCCCTCCCACCCAGTACCACCCCCTCCCACCCAGTCCCTAGCCCACCCTCTCCCACCCAGTCCCTGCCCCCCCAGTCCCTGGCCCCCCTCCCACCCAGCCAGTCTCTGAACCCAGTCCCTGGCCCCCCCTCCCATCACTCACATCCGTCGTTGTCTGTAATTCACTGTTTGTGTCTGTGTGCGTATAGAGGAGAGCGAGTGTGTGTGTGTGTGTATCAGTGGCTGTGTGTGTGTGTATCGGTATCAGTGTTTGTGTGTGTATATCAGTGGCTGTGTGTGTGTGTGTGTGTGTGTATCTGTATCAGTGTCTGTGTGTATATCAGTGTGTGTGTGTGTGTGTGTGTGTGTGTATCAGTATCAGTGTGTGTGTGTGTGTATCAGTATCAGTGTGTGTGTGTATCAGTGTCTGTGTGTATCAGTGTGTGTGTGTATCAGTATGTGTATGTATCAGTGTGTTTGTGTATCAGTGTGTGTGTGTGTGTATCAGTATCAGTGTATGTGTGTGTATCAGTGTCTGTGTGTTTGTGTGTGTGTGTAGCAGTGTGTGTGTGTGTATCAGTGTGTGTGTGTGTGTTTGTATCAGTGTGTGTGTAGCAGTGTCTGTGTGACTGCGTGTGTGTCTGTGGCTGTGTGTGTGTCAGTGGCTGCGTGTGTGTCAGTGGCTGCGTGTGTGTGTATCAGTGGCTGTGTGTGTGTATCAGTGTGTGTGTCAGTGGCTGCGTGTGTCAGTGGCTGCGTGTCTGTCAGTGACTGTGTGTGTGTGTATCAGTGGCTCTGTGTGTGTGTATCAGTGGCTGTGTGTGTCTGTGCAGGCCCTATAGGCCAGTATAGGCGATAAATTTTTTAGTGGGTCACGAAGGAGACGTTCAAAAATAACCGGGTCACGGAAAAAAAAGTTTGGGAAACCCTGCATTAATGTAACAAATTAGGTAGAAGGCGTCCTGAAGAAGAAGCCTGTGAGGTTTCAAAGTATGTAGTTTATCATCTATTTGGTGCTATAATAAAAGGAGTGATATTACCTACTGATTCTCTTTTTATTTGTTACAGTACTTTAAAGCAGCGGTGTGCAAATTGGGGGGCGCAGGAGATTTTTCTGGGGGGGCACAGGCGGTTGCAGAGGTCCCGCGCTCTTCCCCAATGCATTTAAATTAAATGCCAGAGGATCGCGTGAGGCCTCTGTGACTCAACTAACCTTGATTAAGAAGGCTACTGTGATGCGTCGCCATGGCAAACGCGGCATCAAACGATGCCGCAATGCCATGTGACATTGCGTCACATGACCGTCACCATGGCAATGCGGCATCAAATGACACCGCAGGATCACGTGACCCCGCTGCGTCATTTGACGTCGGCACATGAGGTGAGGTGGGCGCGAGCACAGAGCGGGGGGAGAAGGTAGGGGAGGCACAACTCTAATAGTTTGTGCAGTCCTGCTTTAAATCATGAAGAAAGGACTAATACGCTACTCACCCTTTTTTTCTACAATGAGTGCGATATGTTGTAGAACTCAAGTGGAGAACCACTGCGCTATAATACGATACTTGAATAATATTCTTGAAATTATATAATTGAATACAGTTAGATATTTTAACTTTTCCAGATTCCCTTCAAGATAATGTTTTTAATTAAGGTAAGGTCTGAAAGTTATACACAAGTATTTGGGTTTTGGGCCCAAAGATTAAATATATTCCCATTTTCAGCTTTCACTATTAATAGTCAATTCAAGTGAAATCATTGTCTGCACAGAAAATGCCAAAGTACAACAGTTTTGTTTGACAGTGCAGTCATAGTTATAAATCATGAATATTCTGCCTTATGAATGTAAACCTGTTTTGAGTTCGATTATCTATTCTTTTATCTCAAGTCAAATGTGAATAGTGTTTTTTGTTGCACAGACATTGCTGACATAGTTGGAATATTTGACCATGATTGTACCAGAACATAAATAATCCTCTCATAAATGACATCGTTATAGTAAAGCACTTTATTGTGGTCAATGTCCTATACAGTGCACATACATTGGAACTTATAGTAGAACTCTAACAAAAATGCATCTGCTAGGAAACATTGAGTTCAAAACATTCAGTGACAAGAGAAACACTTATAAAGATGTGAAACTTTTGCTGGTTTACTGACCACCAAACAAATCAATAAAACTCTTGTGAAGTCAAAAATCCATGTGAGGAAACTTCTATAAAAATGTATTTTTCGTATCACTTTAGGTATTACAATTTACAGTGCATCCACAATTCTTCAACATCACCACAGCTACTAAAGCTCTGGACTGTTTCATTATGGAAACTCATAACATACATAACAGATGATGAGCTTCATTTATACTTGGCATACCAACAGATTTTCTTGCCGGAGATTTTACCTTACTCGGATCTTTGCATCGTTTTCAGTTGTGTAGTCTCTTTATACAGATTTAAACATCCTGAAAGCGAATTTTTTTTTCAAAATGGACATGTCAGTCAAATCGTTCCTCCACCATCTCCTCCCTCTTAAACAAACGAGCAAGAGAAGAGTCAGGGCCCTTCTGTGTCCAGCAGGATAAGATATTCCTGTCAATGTGTAATGCCTGTGACTTTAATAAAGAAGATACAGCTTAACATACTTAGAATGAAATTATGAAAATAAATATCTTTAAAAATGGTGATAGGAGAAGGCAGCAGGCCTTCCTAATAAGTCAAGCCTGCGGTCCCCATTACTAGAGATGAGCAAACCTGTCAGAATCCAATACTGAAGATTTTTCTGGAATTTCCAGCCCAAATCTGATCCTCATGCTGAAATCTGAAGTCAGATTTCATCCACTTGAGTCCACCATTTTAGTCTTTAAAATCCATCCATGGGGCTTGGATTCTCAGATTTGTACAACACTATGGCGTAAACTTGACACCACTATTTATTTGCTTCTACCCATATTATAATTCAGTTTGACGGATTTGGATTCAGTTTGCAGGTTTGGATTCCAAATTTGTCAGAGGGATTATCAGTAATAGGGGGGGAAATTAATCTCGAGGATAAAAGAGATGATAAATTGTTGGGAAGTGATATAAAAGAGGGGTTAGAGAGGCAATGACTGAGAACCTGGAGAAAGCAGGTTATGTGACATGTGGGAGAAGAAAGGAATGTTGAGGGAGCATAATTAAAGTTAGGTTGAAAGAGAGAAAGTGGTGATTAGAGAAAGGGTAAGGAATATTAGAGAGGTCTAAGAGAGTTAAGATGAGAATATACTGTAATGCCAATAGAGTGAACTTCATGGTTAATAGAGCAAGTGCATTAAGTAAGAAGAACAGTGGGGATTAATAAGAGCAGTTGTTGAGAAGCAGAGATTGGGTTTGTTAATAGGAAAGTTAAAATCTCTCAGAATTATAGTAGTGATTGTAGAGGGAGAAAGGGGGTGGCCCGGTATTAAAGGGGTTGCACCCCATTTGGCCATCCCCTGACCTCACCAGGGAGATAAGGGGTTAACTGGGCTGAGGTCCAGAACTGTGATTTAACCCTTGTTATAACATGTAAATGTATTTTCCCCTGTTCCATTGTAATGTCTGGTTTAATCAGTGTCTGCATCACACACACACTAGAATCCATCCGGGAGCACAAGGGTTAATAGTTCTTTAATGATTATAGCTCTTTGTGTAGTTTTCCCGCTTTTTCAGGCACCATTTTGCAGATCCCCATTGGCCGCCATTAGGGCTCAATGCATTTCAATAGAGAATTGTGCTGTTTTAGTCCTGTTTCCTGTAAAGACCAGCAGGTGGCGTCCGAGAGGGAGAGCGGCGGTTTCCCATTGAAAGTCAATGGGCCCATTGACTTCAATGGAGATTCCTCGAGGTAACTTTCGAAGAACGAGTTGGCTGCCGTCCAGACCGCAAACCGCAAAGCGGATACAATGTCCTTTAAAAGGGTTAAAATCACTTGAGTCAAGTTCAACGTCAATTGGCGTGGGAATAAACAGTTCTAGAGCACCTAGAAATAAAATTATTTTTGCCCCTAGTTCCTAGGCTTCCCCCCACTCGACCACAACTGGGTCCCTGAATCCTGGACCCCAGATAAGGGTCAAACCAGATAGAGTGGGTCGCGCCATAGGCTTTGCCGGCGGCGGCAGAAACGGCTCAGAAAAACGACTAAGTGGAAAAAGCTGAAATTTAGTACTCCATATCTCCGGTTCCGGAGGGCCCAGCAGATCAAGGTTTGGGGTATCTGTAGTCACTGTTCCGGCATCACTGCAGAACCATCCTTGACCCTTTTTGGACCATATGGTGTCCCAGTTCCGGCACTGAGAACTGGGAAGTTTGGACCTGCTAGACCCAACGGAACCGGATATTTTAATACGTTTATGTTTTATGTGTAATACTGTGTCCCAAGGTATGGAAAAGACCCAGAGGAAATTCCTTTGCATACCAGGATAGCAGATGGCCCTAGAGGCGACCCAATGTCTAGGACTTAAGTATTGTTCAAAGGGTTTTTTCACCCCCACTGTTTACCTGTGGGCGGAGAAGGCTCAAACCAGAGCAGTTTTTAAGTGTTCCATTTAACACCTTCCAACAAAGGTTTTCCTGCCAGAACTCAAAATGGGTAGACTCGCTGGCATTCCATTTGCATATGTGGGGCTACAGAAATGAGACCCCAAAGTTCTACTGCGCCTGTGTCAGCTAGCAGGGGGGCATGTGTTAAAATATGTTCCCATGTTAAAGATTGGCTGGAGGTAATTGAAAACCAATCACAGGTACTTAATGTTAAGGATGGAGGGACAAAAGGTTTATAAACTGGCTGTCCACCCTACTGCACCGACACACTTTATTCGAGCAAATACCCAGTATGTACCTGGCAGATACCTGGAATGCGCCGCTCCTCACCTCTGACAAGCCCTGTTGCGTTTGCCTTCCCAGCCTGGGTTCATGCCTGGCTGACGGGCGGCTGATCTGTTAAATGATAATGATTAGGATTTAATAGGCTGCAATGCTTTGCGTGTCTACCAGATGGCATAAATTCATGAATTGTAATGCAGTATATATATATATACTGTGCAGTATTTCAGCCAGCGGGAATAAAATGCTTCAATCCCTGCCTGGAAAATACCTCAATGCACTCGGGCAGAAAACAGTCACAAACCTCAATACACCCGGGTATACCCGAATTCGTGGGACTAGCCGAGCTCGAATAAAGTGTGTCACCAGTGTATATCCTTTGTCTTCGTTTGCTGATATGGTTTCCTGATATCATCTTAATGATTACATGATTGCTGAGAGAAATGCTACATCATACTACTTCTCATTCCCCAACCCCTAAGTAAGTGTACTTCTTGTCTTGTTACTGCATTATTTCGTGTGTTCACCTATCCTAAGGAATAAAATCACTTTATTATATCTTAAGCCTCGTTCAGTTCAAACCCAGTTATTTTTGTGTAATATTAATAGACCTGTGTAGGCTATCGTCACAGTGATGTCCAAGAAAAGAAAATGTGGGAGCCAAGCATGAAAGCTAGTTATGTAATTGCATTAAAGGGATAAGGACTCACTTAATGAAATCTTTGAATAGGTGTTAGTTTGTGATTTGTTTAGCACTATGGAAGTTCAGTCCCTATTATTATCTCACTCTTGCAATTAAACTAGTGACATGATGGCACATACAGTAGTCATGAGACTAAGGAGGGTCAATCTGGTACCAAAATGGTTTATGAACACCCAATAGAAGGCTATCATTTGAATAAATGGGGGAGACACACTACACTTAGATAAGGGGTGTAACGTTGATGCCTTCAACCTATTAATTTGTGGTAACAATACAGAACCAGGAGGATAGCTTTCATTTTAAAAATACCTATTTTTCCTCTGTCTCCTGTGTGGTAACTTTGGTTAACCTTGTCTTTGCATCAACCATGAAAGATTACATTGAATTTTAAAACATGATCACTCTCTGTCTCTCTCTTCTCTCTCACTCTCCGCTCAAATCAGATGGAATCCTACTCTGAGTCCTGTCTTTGGAAAGTGATGCCAAGTGTCTGTTAACAACTCAACAAGTGCCAAATGCCAACTAATGGCAAAGTTTGAACACCTAGATCTCTAATTGTAGGCTGTTCTACACACAAGAATAATAAACTTTGGGGAAAGGGATAAGGGAACCTTGCACTGCTCATATAATTTAAATGAGTATTTATGTAGGTTAGGTGCAAGCGCTGGTTCGGTTCCTATTTATGTTGTTCTATTTTAAAATGTATATGTCCGTTGTCTCTAGGGTCCGGCTATTATAAATACTGAGCACTGTAGTAGACTTCAATAGCACAAGGAGGCTTGATCAGAGAGCATACAAAGTAACAACTTGTATACACTATCCAATATCCAGCACAGGCACCTTACAAAAAAAAGGAATGTCAGTCTTGAAAAAAAAAAAAAAAACTGCACACTCTTGGAACAAGAATATGACAGGATAATACACAAATTCCAGTGCTAATGCACAACTATTTAATCCTAGTTAAGATTATGATCTTTATACACAGTATAATTATTTACAACATTGTGATAATAAACCTTTAAATAAAAAGTCCTGCAGCCTAGAGCACTTCCGAATTGTCCAAATCCATCTAATAGATGTTGAAAACAATAGGACAATTGTTTGCAACATCTCTTGGCAAATAGGGGCCATGCATCCTAAACGCATCCCCTCCTTGCATAGACTGAAACAGAGTGTGGGTTGCATTGCTAAGAGAACAAATGTTAGCGAGAATCTGTGTGTGCCAACTAATTGTGAAATGTAATAACCTAGATGTCCCATCATTGACTGTTAAACACACAAAGAAGATAAGAAACTGATTGTTCATTCATTATTTAGTGCACTGTAAGTGGAATATACAGTGCACTAAATCATGGACTGTGAGCTAAATGAAGAACGTTAAGAGACAAATAATACAAATGGGGGTTTAACAACCAGCCTGCCTATGACGCACACAGGAAAGGAAGTAACTTACTCTAAACCATCCCGGTGCACTCTGCGTGGCCGTGACTATATTCTTCCTACATATGAGATTGCACCAGTGCCTGCACAATGCTGCCATTCGTCATTACTCAGCTCACCATTAAAAACAATACTCATCTGTTGTTATCACTTACTACAGTATTATTATTATTATTATTATTATTATTATTATTATTATTATCACCATCATTTATTTATAATGTGCCAACATATTCCATACTGCTGTACAATAGGGTTAGAGCATTAAAAAACAATAAGTAAAAAACATTCAGTGTTACAGTAGGTATGGAGGGCCATGCCCCAAGGAGCTAACAATCTATAAGGAATAGTAAGTGGAAACATAAGCTACTGGTGGGTACATAGGGTATGGGGGATGAGAAGGTTGGTGTGTTTTTGATAGCTGCTTGTTAATTAAAAGGCTTGCGTTTGGGAAGATGTAAGTGGGATTATGCGGAGGTAGAGCTGTGAGTGCAGGATAATGTCTGAAGATGGAAATGCTTAATATGCATCTGAAATACCCTACTTCAACCAAATAATCGATCAGCTGTACCAGCAGCCAAATGACAGCAAACGGTGACACATTTGGCTGCCCTTTGACAGTCGCCAAAGGCAGACACCATTGGGGGGACTCAGGTGTTATGTCCCAGCGATTCTTTGGTAGAGATGAAAACAACAGTACAAAGTACCTAATGGCAGACATTCAGGGGGAGGGGCTACTGAACTCCAGGTGATCTTTGCAGTGCCTCTTTTCCTCATGCTTTTAATCCCATGTAAGATGGCTAAGTGGACAGGGGCAGGGAAAGCATATTGGGGTCCTCTCTTAGGGAGACACCTATGGCATGACTCAGGTGTTATGTCCCAGATTTGTTTTTGTAGAAATGCGGTAGTAGCAGCTTTGCTTGTCTCTGTCTCATGCAATCATTCATCATCACACTACTTCCTACTGCTAGTTGCTGCTAGTGCAACTAACTACTACTTTTTAAACAATTAGGTAATTGAACTTGTCAATATTATTGTCAAAGTTTATAGGAAAAGTTCTTTAAATGATAATCATCACCGAAGTTTCTCATCATCATCATCATCATGATATATTAAGTTAAACAAACTAGTAGTGAGAGGCTGAGAGCCTGATTTTGGACTCTGTTACCCATGGATTTTAAATTTATTGTATCAGGTTTGTGGTTTGATGTTGTAGGGATAACTCCCTTTTTGTTTCTGTTGCTCTGCTATTTATTATAATAATTTATTTTTGTAAAAAAAACATGTAAGATTGGCCATAGTGAGCACATGTTTTTCTGTCAACAACGAAATAAATTGTATGCACATTCCTACGCTGAGCGAGGAAACAAGTGACTATTAATTAAATTGAGTATATGTGCTTGTCAAGGAATGTGTGTTAATCATGCTGTATGTTGCCTTGTTTTAACCAACTCAAATAAATGGACTGTAAGGTGTCTTCCCGGGCCAGAAGAGGCCTCAAGTCAGAAGACTGCTTATTATATGTGCTTCTCATCACTGAAGAGGGTAGCATGCTTTGTACAGGTATGAGCACTCAATAAGAAGTATAGTTCAAAACTAAGTACAGCTCAACCCCCTTATAATGCTGTGCGTGGGATCTAAAGAATCACTTTGCGCTATATGCGGATCGCATTAGAAATAATGTACAATAAAGTATTTAAGTGTAAGGAATCTGGTGTCTCAGCGCCGTCAGCGCGACCATTGCTCATCTCCCGTCGGTACTCAGGCGTCCAAGCGCCTGCAGTGCAATTCCCATATACCCCCGTTGTCTGCCACTGGCATTCTGGCTCCTCGCCATCACAAGATTGCACCAACCAAAGAGGTGCCTGTTGAACCGCAGCCTCTGCGTGTGTCTCCGGCTCCGTGCTCTATGCGCACACGTGCGTCTGTCACTGACCCCATCCGCATACGCGCATCAGTCACCGAATCCACGCACATACGCACGCCAGCCCCAGATGTTATGTGCATGCATTCCCAGCTTACAGAGCACACGCCTAACAGAGCACTTTTAACCACTGCTCCTGCAGTAAGGCGTCACCCCCAAGCATCACACAGTTCCATGCAAATCAATGACTACACTCAACTGGGCTGTAACACCTCCCTCCTATCAGGGAGGACTCCTTGCAGTCCTCCAGGCCTGCCCCCTTTTCCCATTGGCCTGCCCTGCCTTATTATGCCTGTGCTTCCCATCACTCGTCGCTTGACATATTTTTGTATGGAAGCATTTGACTATTCTCTCAGTGACTCCTCAGGTATTGATGCAGATTGGGCGGCTACCCCCTCTGGCTCTCGACTTCGGCTCTACTTGGACTTCGTGACTTCTGGCATCCCTGATACATGGCTTATACCTTCGACCTTCCGCAATTCTCCAATCCCTGACCTTGGCAACTGCAATAACTACTCTTCCTCTACTACCGGTACCGGCAAGTATTGTCTTCCTTGCTATACCTGGCCTGGCAACACTAACAAGTCATTTAAGTACATTTTGCTATATTTCCCTGGAAGGTTTGAGAAGTATCCTGTTGGGTAACATTATTTATTTTCATTATATTTATTGTTTGAATTTGATCACAACACTGTGTATTTATTAGGGAACTGTGGCGCCTAGGCAAGTCATTTAAGTACATTCTGGCAACACTAACACCACACTCCAGACGCGCTCCCTTTGCTGCGGGTGCGTGTATCCCTACGTCCCACCTCAGCACAGGGGACGGGTCTGGTCTGCGGGCAGCACCGGCGTAACATTATGTCGAGCCTACAAGACGCAGACCAGACTGAATTAAGTATGATTTCCATGAATTTGCTTCAGCAGAATCAAGTCATGGCCGATTAAATTGTGGCCGCACTGTCGGTTCAGGTACCTGACGCCTCTGCGCCCACAACCTCCACTCAGTTTGCCGGGGTAGCTACCACATGCTCCTCCGATATGTGGATTCCTAACCTCAAACCTTACGCAGGTGAATCTCAAGATTTTCAGGGCTTCATTAATCAATGTGAGGTACAGTTTGAGATGGCCCCCCACCAGTTTTCTACTGACCGAAAGAAGGTGGCCTACATTTATAATCTGTTGACGGGTAGTGCACTGGCTTGGGCCTCCCCCATCTGGGAGCTGCGAGATGACCTTACCCAGAATTACTCAGCCTTCAAGACGGAATTCAGGCAGGCGTTTGATTCCCCCGCACGTCGGGAGGTGGTGTCTTCTTCTCTTTTACAGATTACTCAAGGGCGAAGACTGGTGATTGAATATGCCATAGAGTTCCGGACCCTTGCCGCAGAGACCAACTGGGAACAGGAAGCCTACATCGCCGTATTCTGGCAAGGACTGTCAGACAGCATCCAGGATGCACTTGCTCTCCAACCCAGGCCAGGTCTTTTGGAGGATCTCATCCCTCTGGCGATTAGAGTGGACCAACGTATTCAGGTACGCCGCACGGAGCACCAGCGCACTCGCTCGGTAACCTCTTTGTCTCCCTCTCTCAGCACTACTACAGTCCCCAGGTCCACTACGCCGCCCTGTCCTTCCTTGGAGTCATCCGAAACCGATGCAGTTGGGGGTTCAATGGGTTCGCACACCAATATGGCAATTCCGCCGCGCCGGGGAATTGTGCTATTATTGCGGACCCTGCAAAAATATCTGACCCAAGAATGTCCTCCATCTCTGGAAAACGGGAACACCCAGTGAGTATGAAGGGGCTCTCCCT
This sequence comes from Ascaphus truei, assembly GCF_040206685.1. Classification (NCBI taxonomy): domain Eukaryota; kingdom Metazoa; phylum Chordata; class Amphibia; order Anura; family Ascaphidae; genus Ascaphus; species Ascaphus truei. The sequence continues at coordinate 110,164,784 of NC_134487.1, read as the reverse complement.
GGGTGTTATGTCTCCTCGTCCCCTTCCCCAAAAAGGATTCCCTAAGAAACTCACTATACCCGTGTGCCTCTCAGGCCGTAAATTCCGCGTCTCCACAGTAGCCTTCATAGACTCCGGAGCCGGAGGCAATTTCGTGGATCATGAGTTCGCCAAACACTACCAGATACCGCTCGTGGAGAAAAAGATCCCCATCGCCTTGGTCGGAATTGATGGGCATCCACTCAAGCCGGCATTTACCTCATTAGAGACGGTTCCAGTTGTACTTTCCTCTGATAATCACAAGGAGACCCTGACCCTTGACGTAATCCAGGCTCCTGGAACACCCATAACCCTAGGATTGCCATGGTTGCAACTACACAACCCACGGATCAATTGGGCATCCACCAACCCCATCACTTGGGAACCAAGGTAAGGCGAACCACAGCGACTCATTGCGAATACCACCGTTCCTGAGACGAACCTCCCTATGGTTTACCACCAGTTTCTGGACGTATTTAATAAGGTACAATCTGACCTTCTACCCCCACACAGGTCATATGACTGTCATATTGACCTGATTCCTGGTTACACGTTACCTAAGTCCAAGACTTATCCTCTGTCTCTTCCCGAAACTAAGGCTATGTACGAGTACATCCAGGAGAACCTGAAGAAAGGTTTCATTTGCCCGTCTACTTCACCAGCTGGAGCAGGGTTCTTCTTCGTAAAGAAGAAGGATGGAACTTTAAGACCTTGTATTGATTATAGAGGGCTTAACCGCATCACCGTAAAGAATCGATACCCTTTACGATACCCTTTATCACTGAACTTTTTGATAGGTTGCAAGGTGCCAAAGTCTTCTCCAAGCTGGACCTCAGGGGAGCTTATAATCTCGTACGCATACGTCAAGGAGATGAATGGAAAACGGCCATCAACACGCGTAGTGGCCACTACGAATACCTTGTGATGCCCTTCGGACTGTGTAATGCTCGGCCGTTTTTCAAGATTTCATTAAAGCTGCAGTTCAGTCAATATCCTGCATGTGTGTTTTTTTTAATAAATCAGTTCTGTAGTAAGAAAAAATACTTTTAGCATTTTCTGTTTTTAAAAAAACAACTTTGAAAGACCATTTTTCTTGTATTCTATTTTAACAGCCATTTGCTAAGGCACTGCCCCTTCATGTCCTGTCACAAGCCCTGGCACACCCCTTTGTCAGCCCTGCCCTCCCTCTAGCACATGTCAGTGCAGGAGTGCTCATGAATATTCATGAGCTTCCACTGACTGACAGAAGCAAATAAAAACATATGCCAGCTCTAATTATGTCACCAAATTTCGCCTATCAATACATGAAGAACGAATTGACTGGCAGCTATACAGTTCTTTAGGTAATTAGAGATTGCACACATGAAACTATTGAAGTAAAAAAATACATTTAAAAAAAAAAAAAAAAAAATTGAACTGCAGCTTTAACGATGTCTTCCGCAAAGTACTCAACGACTTCGTCATAGTCTATCTGGATGATATCCTGATTTTTTTGAAGGATTTACAGGACCACATCTTTCATACATCTTACGTGCTCTCTCGCCTTCGTGAATATCGATTATATGCCAAGATGGAGAAATGTACCTTCCATCAGACTTCGACCCAGTTTCTAGGCTACATTATTTCCAGCGATGGTTTCATGATGGATTCAGACAAATTAAAAGCTGTTACTAACTGGCCTAAACCCGACTCTCTTAAATCCGTCCAGCGCTTCCTGGGATTTGCGAACTACTACCGCAAATTATCCGTGATTTCTCCAGAATTGTTGCACCTATCACAGCCCTTACGAAGAAGGGGGCCGGTCCGTCGGTTTGGTCACCAGAGGCCATTACCGCCTTCAACACTCTTAAGGAGGCTTTTGTGTCCGCACCGGTTCTCCATCACCCCAACACTGATCTCCCTTTCGTGTTGGAGGTGGACGCCTCGGATTCTGGCGCTGGTGCCATTCTATCCTAGAGACCTTCACCCCAAGAAAAATTGCATCCCTGCACATTCTTTTCAAAGAAATTTACCTCAGCGGAGAGGAACTACGACGTGGGGAACAGAGAGTTACTGGCCGTTAAAATGGCACTTCAAGAATAGAGGCATCTCCTGGAACGGTTGAGTGAACCGTTCACCATCCTCACCGACCATAAGAATTTATTATATATAGAGAACGCTCGCCGTCTGGGTCCACGGCAAGCCCGCTGGTCTTTGTTCTTTTCCAGATTTAATTTCCAACTGTCGTATATTCCTGGGACTAAAAATGTCAAAGCCGATGCGCTCTCAAGACAACATTCTTCTGAAGAGAGACTAGAAGATTCCATGGAGACCATTTTACCTCACGAGAAGATTTTCGCTGCATCTTCCTTCAGAAGCTTTGACAAGATCGTCAAGTCACAAAGGTCCATTCCAAAGAACCTGAAGGTCCCTAGGGGCAAGCTCTTCGTGAGACCTAATTTCAAACCCGAGGTTCTGGATTGTGGACATGCCTCGAGAGCAGCTGGTCATCCTGGCTACAAAAAGACTTTGGACCTTATCCGTCGCAACTTTTGGTGGCCCAAGATGTCCAAAGACATTTTTGAATATACGCACGCTTGTCCGGTCTGTGCGCAAAACAAGACAATTCATCAAAGGCCTCATGGTCTTCTTCTTCTTCTTCCCATCCCAGAACGTCCATGGTCACACATATCAATGGATTTTATTGTGGAGTTGCCCTGGTCCAAAGGGATGAATACGATTTTAGTGGTGGTGGATCGTTTTTCAAAGATGGCTCACTTTATCCCGCTCAAAGGACTTCCCACCTCACCCGCCCTTGCTGATATCTTCACTGATCATATCTTTCGCATTCATGGTATTCCTTCGTCCATCGTGTCTGACAGAGGGTTACAGTTTGTTTCCAGGTTTTGGAGAACTTTTACCAAAAGACTAGGGATCTCAGCTTACCATCCTCAGTCCAACGGTCAAACAGAAAGGGTCAATCAGTCCCTGGAAAAATACCTAGGGTGTTTCATTTCCAATACTCAGGATGATTGGGCAAAACTTTTGCCATGGGCCGAATATGCTTTTAACTCCGCTACCAACGAGTCCACCCGAGAGTCGCCATTTTTCATCAATTACGGTTTTCATCCCCCATGTCTTCCCGTCTCCAACATTCCTTCCGGAGTTCCGGCTGTTGACGACCGCGTCTCATCTCTGTAATCAGCATGGTCCAAGATTCAGTCTGCTCTTCTTACCGCCTCTCAACGGGCCAAACATCAGGCGGATCGCCACCACCGCCCGTCACCCAGGTACAAGCCAGGGGATATGGTATGGCTGTCCTCAAGAAACATTTATTTGAAGGTACCTTCCCCAAAATTGGCGCCGAGGCTCCTGGGCCCTTTTCCGATAATTGAACAGATTAATCCGGTAGCATTCCGGCTTCAACTTCCCAACAGCATGAAAATACCAAACGTGTTTCACACATCTCTACTCAAGCCATTCGTATCCAGTCATTTCTTCCCCAACCATAACCGAAGGCCTGATCCGGTTATTACCCAGAATAGGGAAGAGTATGAGGTCCAGTCCCTGCTGGATTCTCGCATATCCAGGGGTCAACTGCAGTTCCTCGTGCACTGGAAGGGTTTCGGCCCAGAAGAAAGGTCTTGGGCTCCACTTCGTGATATCCACGCTCCGGTTCTTCTGAAGACTTTCAGGAAGAAGTTTCTGAACAAACAATTTAAGGACCGTCCTGAGGCCATTCCTGAAGGGGAGGGGGGGGTACTGTAAGGAATCTGGTGTCTCAGCACCATCAGCGCGACCATTGCTCACCTCCCGTCGGTACTCAGGTGTCCAAGCGCCTGCAGTGCAATTACCACATACCCTCGTTGTCTGCCACTGGCATTCTGGCTCCTCGCCATCACAGGATTGCACCAACCGAAGAGGTGCCTGTTGAAACGCAGCCTCTGCGTGTGTCTCCGGCTCCGCGCTCTATGCGCACACGTGCGTCTGTCACTGACCCCATGCGCATACGCGCGTCAGTCACCGAATCCACGCACACACGCACGCCAGCCCCAGACGTTATTTGCATGCATTCCCAGATTACAGAGCACACGCCTTACAGAGCACTTTTAACCACTGCTCCTGCAGTAAGGTGTCGCCCCCAAGCATCACACAGTTCCATGCAAATCAATGACTACACTCAGCTGGGCTGTAATCCTCCCTCCTATCAGGGAGGACACCTTGCAGTCCTCCAGGCCTGCCCCCTTTTCCCATTGGCCTGCCCAGCCTTATTATGCCTGTGCTTCCCATCACTCGTTGCTTGACATAGTTCTGTATGGAAGCATTTGACTATTCTCTCAGTGACTCCTCAGGTATTGACGCAGATTGGATGACTACCCCCTCTGGCTCTCGACTTCGGCTCTACTTGGACTTCGTGACTTCTGGCATCCCTGATACACGGCTTATACCTTCGACCTTCCGCAACTCTCCAATCCCTGACCTTGGCAATGGCAATAACTACTCTTCCTCTACTACCGGTACCGGAAAGTATTGTCTCCCTTATTATACCTGGCCTGGCAACACTAACACCACCGACCCCTTTGCTGAGGGTGCATGTATCCCTACGTCCCATCTCAGCACAGGGGATGGGTGTGGTCTGCGGGCAGTACCGGCATAACATTAAGATACCAATAATCGTGTTGTAAAGTATTCATAAATACGAAAATTGGGAGCCACGGTTACATCGCGCTATAATCGGATTTGCGTTGTAACGGATCGTGCTATAACGGGGTTGAGCTGTATAATGTGACTATTATTCTAGCCACCAGCTGGTTTAGCTCACACTGCTAGAGCTGTTGTTCTGAATAACAGATATTATGTAGGTTCAATGTCTGATCCTATTGGGTCTTAAACCATACCCCATTCCTAAGGTGCCTTAGACTTGTCAACTCAATAACACTTTCTGTGCTGTGGGAAGCAAGCTGAATCCGTTCCTGCAGTTTGTAGAATTGTATTTATTTTTAAATAAAGTATTTCAATTCAGTGTGTGTCTGACACTTTGGCAGATGGCACCGTGAATATGTACAGGGCCGCCAACAGGGGGGGACAAAGGATACTGGCATCCCGGGCCCGGGCCCCCCTGCTCCGTCGGGCGCCAGTTAATTACATGAAATTTTTTTTTTTAAATGGCGGTGATTCTCGTGGTCCCCGCACATGCGCAGGGCAAGCAGGGTGTCCTGCCTGCTGCCTGTGGGCCCGCTCCCCGTTCCCCATGTGGGACGGAGGGGGAAGCACCAAGACAGGCCCCGCGCACACAATCCAGCCCTCCCCGCTCCCAACTTGATATGGAGGAGGAAGCGCCAACTCAGCTTCCCCCTTGTGCGCCTCCTGCCCTAGTCCAACTCGCCCCCCCCCCTCCCCAGCTGCCCACCTCCCGCGCACAACTCCCGCGCACGCAACCCAGCCCCCCCGCTATCAACTTGATACGGAGGGGGAAGCTCCAACTCAGCTTCCCCCTCGCACGCCTCCTACCCTAGTCTGCCTTGCCTCCCCCTCCCCCCAGCCGCCCACCCCCTGCACCCTCCTACCCCGAGCCCCCCTCCCGCCCCTGGCAGCTGCCGGTGATATCGGGGGCAATAGGAGGAAGTGTCTGGTGGCAAGGAAGCAGCACCCACCAGTCAAGGTAAGCAAAACCGTCACCCACCGTTACCCACCCACTGTCACCCACCCACCCACTGTCATCCACCCACCCAGTCACTGTCACCCACCAACCCAGTCAGTCACTGTCACCCACCCAGTCACTGTCACCCACCCACCCAGTCACTCACTCACCCACCCAGTCCCTCACTCACCCACCCAGACCCTCACTCAGTCACTCACTCACCCACCCAGTCACTCACTCACCCACCCAGTCACTCACTTACCCACCCAGTCACTTGCCCACCCAGTCACTCACTCACCCAGTCACTCACTCACTCACCCACCCAGTCACTCACTCACCCACCCTGTCACTCACTCACCCACCCAGTCACTCACTCACCCTCCCAGTCACTCACTCACCCTCCCAGTCACTCACTCACCCACCCAGTCTCTCACCTACCCAGTCACTCACTCACCCACTCACCCACCCAGTCACTGACTCACTCACCCACTCACCCACCCACCCCATCACTGACTCACCCACCCAGTCTCTCACCCACCCAGTCACCCACCCAGTCACTCACCCACCCACCCAGTCACTCACTCACCCACCCAATCCCTCACTCACCCACCCAGTCCCTCACTCACCCACCCAGTCACTCACTCACCCAGTCACTCACTCACCCACCTACTCACTCACCCACCCACTCACCCAGTCACTCACTCACCCACGCAGTCACTCACTCACCCACCCAGTCACTCACCCACCCAGTCACTCACTCACCCAGTCACTGTCACCCACCCAGTCACTGTCTCCCAGTCACTGTCTCCCACCCACCGTCATTCACTGTCTCCCACCGTCATTCACTGTTTCCCACCTACCATCATTCACTGTCTCCCACCCACCGTCATTCACTGTCTCCCACCCAATGTCAATTACTGTCTCCTACTTACCTCCTCTCAATGAAACTAATAAGGTTAGTTTGGCATGACCTACCCTTCATAAATGCATGCTGACTATTACTAATAATTTGTTAACCATTAGGTACAGTAGTCTTGAATATTATCCTGCACTAAACCTTCAAGAAGCTTCCCCACTATTGATGTCAGATTTACAGGTCTGTCATTTCCCAGTTGTGATCTCGCTCCCTTTTTAAATATAGGCACCAAATCTGTTTTACACCAAACTTGTGGTACTGAGCCTGTGGAAATTGAGTCATTGAATATTAAATTTAATGGTTTGCTTATTACTGAGCTTAGCTCCTTAAGAACTCTTGGCTGCATGCTATCGGGGCCAGGTGCCTTATTTACTTTAATTTTATCAAGCCACCAATAAACTTCTTTCTCAGTTAACCAATTGTTTGTTAATATAGAGGTTGTGGCTTCCTCCTGCGGCACTATTATTGCAATTGATTCTTCCATCGTAAACACAGATGTCTATTACACTAGAACAATTAGAGGTCTCTGCTTCTTCTGTGCTAGTGTAAACCTTGCCATAGTTTTGGAGAATTTGCCATATGGGCCACGACTTTGGCTACTGGCACCACCACCACCAAAATCCACTTGACTTAAGGACTGACTCTGAGAGGAAGAAAGCGGTGATTGTGACCACTGTGTTGTTGTTGGTTTCTGTGTTGAATGTATGACCACTGAGTCTGCCCTCTGAAATCCTTCATCGTCCTCCTCTCTCTGCCTTTCCTTCTTTTCCAACTGTGCCTGAAAACAATCAGTTAGATTTTCCTTGCAATTAGCCACAGTCTTTTCCCAATGGGGAAAAAAAGTATTTTATTCTGTCTCTGAATCAAGGGTCTAAAACTGTAGGCTGAAGGTATTCCTCTCTCTGTTTTATACTTATATAATTACATAGTTACATAGTAGATGAGGTTGAAAAAAGACATACGTGCATGAAGTTCAACCCATGCTAAATTTAGACAACAGATACTTTACCCTATATTTGTATTTACAGTATATTGATCTAGTCAAAGGCAAACAAAAAATACTGACATCATGGGGATTATTCAACAGGCATTCAAGCAATTTGCCAACATGTCATTATAATCATTATCATTGTCGCCATTTTTATGCTGTATGCGATTAATGTTTTTTTTTTCGAGGAGGAATATTAGAGGGATGATCTGAATTATGTTAGCTTCATTACTGTTTGTAAGTACCAAGCAGGGAATGTATCACACTTTGCAGGCCCACGGTAGATAGCTATGCTGACTGCAACACCTGGCTTCCCCACAGCCTATAATAAGGCACCTTTCTATTAGGTGTGCTTCACAACTCCTTTGCTTCTATGGAGACAAATTGTGCTGCTACTCTGCTACTAGTAAAACTCCCTGGCTAGTTTCCAGCTTCCGCTAAAACCTGGTACCGATTACGGCTTTTTACTCTTCTGCCTGCTCCCTGCTCTGACCCTTGCTTGATTGACCATTATTTTGCCTTCCATCTGCTCTTACCCCGGATTGCCTGACCACTACACCTGCCTGCTACCTTCCCTGGACTTTTAACCGTCTGTCTTTTCTGTAGATCCAAATTCCTGGTTCTAGCTAACCTCAAGAACCCCAGGTACTTATAGACTCTCCTCGTGTATTTCCCTGTTATTTCAGAAACTGCTCACAAAAATTGTGACTTCTTCAAAGGGCCTCAGCAGCCTGCATAGCTCTCCCATCATATGCCACTATCTAGACTGCAGAAAGGCCTGATCTAGCTACCTGGCATGCTCCATGCCATAATCATTGACTGCCTTCTGCTGCTCATGGAGGCGCTCAAGGCTTCCATATAAGGTGGATTTCCAGTGTGTTGGCACCTACATGTTTGGCTGGTGATAAGGCAGGCTGTTTTGCTCCTGTCACATAAATAGGGCTTTGTGGTCTATGTACGATCGGCTAAAGTGAACACTTATTTTTCAAGCTACGGACAAAATGTTCTAGCCAGCAGCACTAGCACGGGGAGCTAAACCAGGAGTAATATCATTGTTACATCCTACGTTTGAGCTGCTTACTGCTCACATATGTAGCTAATCTAGCTATTAGAGTATCTCACAGGTATCTCAGGTGTGCTCCACAAGGAAGATTAAACTGTCAACCAGGAAGTGGAAGTTGTCTTCTTTTATATTAAGCAAGGGGGAGGGAGCTATTACAGGTATATGCACTCATTTTGGTGCTGCCTCATGGATATGCACAAAGTTGGCTACGATACTGTATAACAGAAGAGGGAAACAAATATTCACTGTGCCATCTGCCAGAGTGCTAGACACATACTGAAATGAAATAATTTATTGTAAAATAAATAAACTCTACAAATGGCAGGAAGTGATTTCAGTTTCTTCAAACAGCACACAAGGTGTTATTGGATTAACAAGTCTAAGGTACCTTAAGAATGATGTATAGTGTGGGGCATGGGCAGGATGCCAACGGAGATGGACGTGTAGCAGAGGAGCTCCCCAGACCCTTACATAAACAAATGAATAGTGGCGCTTTTCCCCCCAAAATCCCCCCTTTAAAAACGCACCCCCTGACTCACAGACCTGGCCGGCATGGCAAGCAAGCAAAAAACCCAGGCGGCACAGGCAGTAACTAAATTATTCTCCCCACGGAACTCAGAGGCGGCCACTAAAAACCAAGATGGCGCGGGACCATCGAGCGCACGCTGCCCAAAGCAAAGCGCCCCAATTCAGGACCGACCGGGAGAACCAGCACAGGCGGCTGAAGCGCTCACCCGCGAGTGCATGAAAGAACTTATGGCTGAAATGCTAAACGACTTGCACACCTCATTAAAGGCCGATCTCAGAGCTGCGGTCACAGAACTAAAGCAGGAGATAACAGGCCTCACGGAGCCTCGTCTGCCCTAGAAGCTAAAATGGCGGACACCACACAGGCCCAAGAACTAGCCGCAAACGAGATATACCGACTTGGGGCAGAGGTAGAAAATCTCCGCGAATGCCTAGAAGACCAGGAAAATCACGATAGGGGAGAGAACATACGAATACGGGGAATCCCAGAGTCGGTACTCCCGGGCCAACTAAAGACCTACCTCCTGGACTTCTTCGCCTCATTAAGCGGAGACCTGGAACAGAAAGACCTCGAAAGGGACAGGGCTCACCGCTCCCTGGGCCCACGGTCAGAGGAACCAAACCGGATGAGAGACGTGATAGTCAAGCTCCATAGATTCTCAGTGAAAGAGAAAATAATGGAGATCGCCCGAACCAAGGAGCTCATCACGTTTAAAGAAAACCCCCTACAACTCTACAATGACCTTTCCAAGCACACAGTTGACCGCCGCAAGGAATTAAGACCACTAACTATACTATTGCGGGACAGCGGTATAAAATACAAATGGGGTTTTCCATTCAGGCTTATGGTTCAGCGCAATGGCAAGCTGCTCTCAATTAAGCACCCGGAGGACATGGAGCACTTCGCAAAGGCACTAAACCTCACGCCCCCCTCCAGCTGGAGCGCCGAAGGACCCAGGCCATAAGAACCTCCGATCAGAGCCTCAGAAAGGCTCGCTGGACAGCGGGGCCAGCGGAACAAATAAAGAACCCAAGCCCCCACCCACAGTCTACACAAAGGCACCGATTCCAAAAATGGTTTAAAGACCTCACCATGACAGCACCGCAAGGAGGAAACAAACGCCGCCGAGGATCACCACACCGACACGCCCGTGCCAGAGGGAGAGAAGCAACCTGTAAAGAACAGCACCGCACCCAAACCTTACCTCGATGCCCCTCACCCTGCTTACAGCACTTACCCGAAGCGAGGAACGAGGACCAAGATGACCGGAGACGAGCAGCCCAGCTTCGCACGGAGAAGGAAGGTAGCGGGGAGGGGTAGGGGAGCACACCGGGTCCCCCCACGTCTCTTTATTGTCAACCCCCCCGGCTTTTTGATCTCCAACCCCCTTATATGGGATTTCTGGCCCAGAGAATCGGAACTCCCCGACACCCAGGACTCCCGGGCACAGGACGAATGGCCCCAACAAGCGTAAGTAATCCAAATCCCCGGGTTGGGCTAACAGAGCCAAGCAGGCCTGCTGCAACAGGCCCAAACAGAAGGGGAAGGGGGTGGTCACACAACGGGTTAAAATGGAACCGCAAACCAGAGGCCCCCAGCTAACTAGGTACCAACGGTCATTCCGGGCCCATGGGCTAGTGGAACCCTCAGACCGACCCCACAGCCTAGAGAAGGCGTCACAAGCTACCTATTAAATGAACAAATCCCCACAGACCGGACAGGTCCTAGCACTGGTAGACCATGGAACCAAACCCCCCCCCCCCCACTAGGCGGATCTCTCAGCCGGGACCGAGCAACCAGAATGGGCCTAGTGAAAAGGAGACAAAAATCGAAACGAGACAATTGTTTATAAAGAACCCTCTTAAGCTGCCACCTCCGCTTAAACGCTTAACCATGAGGAACGGTGACCTTAGCCGCACTAATGTCCACGGAACAATATGTACTTTGTAAAAGTGATGATATGCAGGGGTTAATACATGTTAATAGACACGATGTAGATGTTTATTGTTATTAGAACCGCCGAACAAACTGTCAAACCACACACGCAAAAGGAAGTAGACCCAGGGTAGTAGCAGTTAGGAACAAACGCCACACGCAGCTACATCGAACACAGCGCGATCAGATACATAGATAAAATGCAAGAAACACCAGCGCAATCTAAGTAGATCCCCCCCCTCCTCCACTTCCCCCCCTACTCCCCCCATCCCCCCACCTTCCCGGTCCCACCTCCCCCAACCCGCCCCTCCCCCGGTCCCCCTCAGGCCTACCCTCCCTCTCTCCCCCGCAAAGGCCCCCCCCATCCCACCACTCCACCTAACATCCCTTCCGCTCCCCACCATCTCACCCCCACGCAGAACCCAGTCACCCCCGAAACTGTCAAGGAAGATATAAATAATAGCACTTACCCCCACCATAAGGTCTGCTGCGGTCTCAACCCTCACCCAGGGAACAAAAGGTATACAGCTATATAGAGTGGTTAAAAATGTAATGTTAAGCTCTGTTTAAAAATGTTGTGAGGTTCAAGGAGACACTAAGCCCTGCTGAAAATGTTAAGATGCCCAGGGAAATGTCAAGTCCTGTTTAAGATTGTTTAAGAATGTTGTGATGCACAAGAAGATGTTAAGTCCTGCCAACAATGTTGGGATGTTTAAAGAAATGCTTCGCCTTGTTAAAAATGTTGTGATGCCCAAGGAAAGCAGCCGCCCTGGTGGCAGATACCAAATAAAGTTGTTACAATAGACACCCCTCCCTCCCCTCCTTCTCCCCCCCCCCACCCCCCCCACTCCCCTCCCTCCACTCCCCCTCCCTCCACTCCCACTCCCTCCACTCCCCCCCTCCTCTCCCCCTCCCTCCATCCCCCTCCCTCCACTCCTGCCCCCCCCGCTCCCCCCCTCACCCCTGCCCCCCCCCTCCAATCCCCCCTCCCCTCCCCCTCAACCCCCTGCCCCCCCTCCCCTTTTCCCCCTGCCCCTCCCCCCCTCCTTTCCCCTCCCTTTCCCCTCCCCTCTGTGTACACACACACACACACACAGCAGCTCAACACACAACACAGGAGATCTACACACACAAACGTCTGCTACACACACACACACACACACACACACACACACACACACACACACACACACACACACACACACACACACACACACACACACACACACACACACACCACCTCTACGCACACAGTAGCTCTACGCACACAAGCACACCACACACACACACATATATACTGGAGCTCTACACACACAACACAGCACCTCTACCCACACAACACAGCAGCTCTTCACACACACACACACACACACACACACACACACACACACACACACACACACACACACACACACACACACACACACACACACACACCACAGCAGCAGCTCTACACACATACAACACAGCAGCTCTACATACACACACACACACACACACACAGCAGCTCCACACACACACTCACACAGCAGCTCTACACACACACACACACACACAAACACCAGCTCTACACACAAATTCTGCTGCTACACACAAATACAACAGCACAACACAACCACACACACTGCTATACCCATAAACACTGCTACTGACACACACACACACACACCAGCTCTACACACACCGCAGCAGCTCTACACACACACAAAACACAGCAGCTCTACACACACATGCTACACCCATAAACATTGCTACTGGCGCACACACACACACACACACACACACACACACACACACATACACACACACACACACACACAGGAGCTCTATACACATGCACACACATAAGCTCTACACACACAACACACAACACACAACACAAACTGCTGCTACACACACATACAACTGCACAGCACACACACACACTGCTGCTTCTATATCCATAAACACTGCTACTGACACACACACACACACACACACACACAGCAGCCACAATAAAAAGTGCAGCCACTTACTTCTTTGAAGACTCTCTCCCCTCCCACCCCATCCCCCAATTCAACTGAATCTGCTCAGAAAATCTCAGTCAGCTCGGGAGGGGGAGGAGTCAACCCGTGGCTGATACTTCCTGACCAATCCCCTGCCCTGTCTCAGAGCTGTTACTTCATTCTGACCAATCTCCTGCCCTGTCTCAGCTGTCTCAGCTGTTGTGAAAGCTGATTGGTTGGCAATAAACAGATTGAAACTTACACTTTGCAAGCTGCTAAAATTCCAGGCATTACTGATTGGATAATGCCCAGAATTTTAACCAATCAGAGAGCAGGGTTTTCAATAATGCCCTGAATTGTATTGCTTTAGCCTATAATATGAATTAATGCTGCTATATACTAGTTAATATACTAAAAACAGAAACATTTCCAGGAGAGACAGAGCCTCAGGGCACACTTAACTGAAACGCCAGTCATTCAAAGGGTAATTGCCTGGGTAATGGTTAAGCTACAAGTTTTAAGTAAATAATGTATTCATTTTTAAGATATAGTACTACAAAAGCAACAGTCAAACCAAACCACAGCTAAAACCTGCAACAAATGGCTTCAGCTTGAGGCTGCAGCTCTATTTATACTCCTTGGCTCCTCCTGAAGGCGTATTGCGGATCACGTTTTCAGGTTCATACGGTATTATTAATTCACTGAGCGGATTGCCAGTAATAGGAAAAAACAGGCAGATTTCACTTTGAGCAAAAAACGAATGGCGCACAGCCAGGGAGCCAGGTGTGGAGTAAAAGGTTTTCTTTTATTTCAGCATGGTATGAGACAACATCACCCCTTAGGGGACACAGGCAAAATCCTCCTACGCGTTTCGGACCAACGGGTCCTTTATCAAGGAGATACAGGACCCGTTGGTCCGAAACGCGTAGGAGGATTTTGCCTGTGTCCCCTAAGGGGTGATGTTGTCTCATACCATGCTGAAATAAAAGAAAACCTTTTACTCCACACCTGGCTCCCTGGCTGTGCGCCATTCGTTTTTTGCTGCTGGATATTCCTGGATTCTGGATCCTTTTGGCTTGCACGCCGGCTGAGGAAACCCTGGAGATGACGTGAGTGGGGTTCATTGGTTTAGACTATTATGGTTAAGTTTGACTTTGTCACTGATACTTACAAGTCTTGAAGTACCTACCCACTCCCACTGGTTTCTCCAGGGTCTATAATAATATTATTCTACATATTGGATGGAATAGCTGTGAGTTGGAGCACCCCAATTCTTCTACCAGATTTCACTTTGAGACTGATCCCCGGGTCAAAGTAACTGATCAATCTAATTCTAATTCACATCCACACAAAAAAATTCACCCATCTTTAGTTATAGGGTATTTTATTTGGTGTATGTTGTCATATGGTGTATGATGTCAGACCCATAATGATCAGAAGTTGAACACACACAACCTCTGTTATTCAGAACAACAGCTCTAGCAGTGTGAGCTAAACCAGCTGCAGTGAACACTATTTACTAACAGCATACCTAGGGATATCTATTGTGTTGATTTTAACCCTGAAAGCACTTCAAGCACAAGTAATAACATGTACTGAGGGTTATGAGCTACTGAGGACAGGTACAATTAAATAAAAGATGGACAGAACATAGGCTACCTCACTCTACTGGGTTAGAATAAAATGGATGCCACCATCACTGCTCTAGGGATTACACAGTTATAACTACAGCTCAACACGCAAGCACTATTATTATTATTTGTAGATAAATATTCTCGGTACTACCGGGATGTTATTCATTTTCATCTTATTAGAACATATCTGTGCAATCTCATTTATTTAGATTGACACGGGGCATTAAATCCCTTGTATGTACCTATCTATTTAAGTGGCTATGGTCTCTTTCAGGGGGACTTCCACCTCTGAAGAAGCCAACCTGTGATTTAATGCATTTTTAATTTTCCATCTGCATTATCAAACAAGCTCTAAATCAGAAGTCTTTTGTTCTGCAAATATAAATATACAGGCTTTGTTCATTACTTGTCATTTTGCTTAAAGGAACATTCCATGCCATATCCTACATGTTTTTTTTTAAATTAAATCAGTTCTGTACCATTAAATAATATTTACTAAAAAAAGTTATTCAACTCGTAATGCCATTTTTAATGATTTTTAATATACTGAGCATACTTTGATTTCTATAGCAGGTTTTAGCCCACCTTCCCAGGAGTGCAAGATATTTGTAACACTTTTCTGTTTGTGATAATTTGTTGCCAATATTTCTAACAGTTTGTGCTGCAAACTGTAACAATAGATAATGTTACCTTAGTAATATAAGAATACATTGTAGCTGCTGAGTTACACTGACTGAAGGATTGATTGAAACTGAAAGGCAGCCATTTATGAACACTGGAAAGTAGGATCTCTGCTGATCAATCACAGGAGAACTAATCGATCGGCATCTTAGGTAATTTGTTTCAATAAAGGTAATCAAAGGCTGTGTGTGTATATATATATATATATATATATATATATATATATATATATATATATATATATGTATGTATGTATGTATGTACTGTATGTATGTATGTATGTATGTATGTATGTAAATATATATATATATATATATATATATATATATATATATATATTTACATACATACATACATATATATATATATAGACACAGAGATATATTGATATATAGATATATATAGCAGATATTACCAGATGATGTATCAGTAAAGAAGAGACAGCAAACAGCCAAGTAGATGAACACAACTGTATTAATGTAGAATAAACAAGGCACTGTTTATTCTACATTAATACAGTTGTTTCATCTACTTGGCTGTGTGCTGTCTCTCCTTTCCGGATACATCATCTGGTAATATCTGCTTTCTATGTGCATATGGGACAAGCATCGGTTTATTTGCGTTTACAGTGTGCCTTCTGCCCTTGTTTGATATACACACACACACACACACACACACACACACACACACACACACACACACACACACACACACACACACACACACACACACACACACACACACACACACACACACACACACACACACACACACACACACCAATACACATTGTGGTTTGATCACTCTCAGATTATTTTCAATTACATTTTCTTATATTATTCACGTAATTATTTCTCTTAATAAATGTATAACTGTTTAACTCACCAAGGTTAATAAATTGCAGAAGAATTGAAGAGATTATATAAGTAAAGATGAAGAGATTATATAAGTAAAGTTGTCAACACAGCTCTCATGTGTTTTCTTTGCTTTCAAGAACTAACAAAGGGTTTATGGCAGTGCATAGAAGTCTTTATTTATAACAATAAAGTATATGTATATAAAGCAATTCCAAATTCAAACCAGTAAAAAATAAATCAGGGCATACATAAAATTTCAAAACAAATATATACATATAACAACATAGAAAAGTTTTCTTGTCAATTTTCATTGGCCTGCAGTCAGAATATAATTATTATAATTATGATATATAATTATAATTATAAACTGTAATATCGGAAATATGGCGGTACTTGATACTTGCACTTTTTGCTGTAAACATTTTGTTTTTCAAGTGCCATGGAATCATCAAATATAATACCACCATTTCACCAATACAAAGACAAATTGTAATGCTCTGGAACTGTTAAAAGAAATGTCTATGCATCAAATGTTTTTTTTTTTTTTTTTAATATATTACAATGATAATCAACAGACAGTTAATTATTAACAATAGTAGAAAAATAACATTCTTGTGCAACTTTTCTTTCTACATTTAAGTGATGTTTGCTATGTATGCAAAGGCATGTGTAGACTTTATATTTTACAAAGGCATTTCTCTCCAAAATGACACATTTTTACAGACATGTTTTCATGGCAACTGTAGAATGATCTTGTTCATTATATATTACAGTATAAATGTTGAATGTAAATATGCATATAGTTGTATTATTGAAGTTCATATAGTCACATTCATAGTATATATCAGGCCTGCACAACTTGTAAAGTGAAAAGGGCCGAACTGCTCCAAAGAAAACTGATTTGGGCTGCACGGGTAAAATCATCATCATCATCATCATCATCATCATCATCATCATCATCATCATCATCATCATCATCATCATCATCATCATATTTCCTCCAGTACCCCTCATCATATCCTCTCCCCCCCCCCCCCCCCCACAGATCATCATCATATCACCCTCCCCAAACACCCAACCTCAACCCACTGACACTGACCTGCACAGGCACAGACACTGACTTGCACAGACACTGACCTGCACAGGCACAGACACTGACCTGCACAGACACAGACCTGCACAGACACAGACACTGACCTGCACAGACACAGACACTGACCTGCACAGGCACAGACACTGACCTGCACAGGCACAGACACTGACCTGCACCGGCACAGACACTGACCTGCACAGGTACTGCCACACTGCCACACTGCAACAGCCACACTGACACAATGCCACTGCCACACTGCCACACAGCCACACTGCCACACAGCCACACAGCCACACTGACACACTGCCACTGCCACACTGCCAGACTGCCACTAGCTCTGAGGAGCAGCTGCAGGGGGGGGGTCCTACCTTTCACTGTGGAGCATGGCTGGAGGGGGGAGGGGGGGCATATTGGGCCCTGGCAGCAGGCACCTCACTTCCTGCTCTCACTAACAGGCTCCGCTGTCACTAACCCCTCCTCCACCCTCTGAAGTTAGACCGGCCTCAGCTCTGTTCCTTCTCTCCTCTCAGCCTGCAGGGGATCGCATAAAACTGCTGCCGACCCTTCCCTAATTGGCAGAGGGGGTTGGGTGGGGGTGGCCATCAAAATGCTAGCGCTCGGCAGAGTGGGAGGGGGTGGGGAGCGTGTCAAAATGCTGGCGCTCCTTCCCTCCTGTGTCTGCAGAGCGGGCTGGGGGGGGGGGGGGCATCGCGGGACGCACCGCGGGACGCACAGGGAGTCCAGGCGGACCGTATGTTGTGCAGGCCTGGTATATATGATGGACATTTCACCTTTCTCAGTTCTAGTTTTCACTTGAGTAACAAGTGAACTAATTTCCACAATCCTATTTTTTTTAAAATTGCATTCAATAACAAATGTATAATTGCTGTTTGCATATAAGTATCATATAATTTATGTAGTAGTTTTGCTAACATATTGTGGACATGGCTATCATAAGAAGCTAAATAATTCTGTCATATAGAGTATGGTTGCATACATACTGTATGGTTATGTGGATGAAAGTCTGCTCAGATTAATTAATAATCCTTGTTTTGTTTTAATACAATAACAGTTCTTATCATCTATATCCAAACATTCACTGCTGAGGGAGCAATTTTATCTTGTCCAAAGCCACAATGGGTTATTTTTTTGGCTGCTTGTTACAGACAATATAGAATTGCACCATAATTATGGACACCACCATGCAGCCTTTATTGGCAGATGGTTGACTGAATACATACAAACATACATATATATTCTAGGGCGAAATTACCCAGCTTCAATTACTGAATTGTGTTGGTTAATAAATCTGGCACATATTTGACATTAGTGTTACCCCATCTTTGCAGCAGGGACATTTTGATAAAAAAAAAGATTCCTATTTTCTCATCATACAATATTTTACACTTAAAATGGATAGTTAAAAGATGCAGAACGTACTTTGATACCCTGTGTGACCACACTGAGAAAGTGGTTAAAATACAATGCTGGCTTGTGTATGTGTTCCACATGAAAGCTGCTTCGGAACCTACTTTATCTGTATGCTAGAAATAAAAAAATATTTATTTTAACAATATTGATTTGAATGTCAGTTAGTGCTGTAAGATAACTGGTATCAAGTCCATACTTCTTCAAAATCTGCTTCACTATCAAACCCCTCAACTGAATGCAGTGAGAAGTTGGGTGAAGGGAAGTGAATTATACATTGACTTAATTTACTGGTTACCCACTTAAACTATATTGACCAAATGTCCAGTGTCAGAGATTACATTCAGGTATGGACACGTGTGGAATCCATTTTGACTTGAAAAATAAATGCACACCTTCAAGATGTGACCCTGGTAAAAAAAAAAAAAAAGCTGTTTCATGATCAAGCATGAACAAGCATACAAGCCAAATGCAATCTGAGATCATGTTTCCTTCTTGGAAACATTCAATAAATAACCTTTTTTTTCAGTGGCAGATAATATTTGAATGGGCTATCATTCACAAAAGATTTGCAGAAGCTAAATACCAACATAAATTGCAGGTTAAAACATTTGTTGCCATAGGAGCATGAAACAAATAGTCTAAAATCAAAAGCAAATGTAAAGATGAATATATATATATATATATATATATATATATATATATATATATATATATATATATATATATATATATATATATATATATATATATATATATATATATATATATATATATATATATATATATATATATATATATATATATATATATATATATATATATATATATTTTAAATCTAATTCACGAAGAAGATGAGCAAAATAAAAAATTGGACAGGTCAGTGCACAGTTACAGAACAAATCTATTTTGGCCTGCAAAACAGCAGAAATGATCCAGAGGTTAAAAATGCAGATTGCAATCTCTGAACGTATTGAAACTTTCTACAGCTAAGAAACTTTTTTTGCTGCCACAAGGACACAATCTGCCAGAAAAGTATATGCCAGGGGTGCACAAACTGGTGAGCGCAACGATTTCTGGGGGAGGGGGCAGTGTGTGAGGCATCTGTACCTGCCTTTTACCTGCTCTCTGGCAACCTCTTGTGACATGCCGCCATGACAACGTGGCATCAAATGGCAACGCGATATCACATGACATTGTGCATTAAATCAGTGGTGCGCAAACTGGGGGGAGCGACCCCCAGGGGGGGGCGCGAGATTACCGGCGGGGGGGGGGGGGGGGAGGAGGCACGGGGTTTACAGATGCCCGGGGGAGCTGGAGGGCCTCTGTAAATAATCTGGAGATGCGTCGCCATGGCAACGGGTCATGTGACGTCACGTTGCTATGGCAACATGATGTCATGACGCCCAGATGCCAGGAATCAAGGTAAGGAGGAGGAGGGAGAGGGGTCCGCGGAGAGGAGGACATCCGACAGGAGGGCGTAGGGAAAAAAGTTTGCGCCCCCTGCAATTAAATGACGCCACAGATGCCAGAGACAAGGTAAAGGGGGGGCAAGCAGGGAGGTCAAGCAGGTAGTGGGCACTAACAAAAAGGATTGCGCACCTTTGGTATATGCAACGATTTTTCTACAGAAGGACAAAAAGGATTCATTAACATGATACATACAGTACATGCAAATTATGACACATTGCTTTTGATATTTTATTCAAATGTGTGTTGGCATTCATGAATTTTAGGAAAATTAATATTGTTTTTGTCTTATCTCAAAGCAATCTTTTGAACAGCATAATGATGTTCATATAGTTATAACAATAAAATGCAGAAGCAGCAGAACAAATTAAAAATACTTTCTGTTTAGTATATTTCTTAATAGACTTTACTTTAGTAGTATGCCAGTTTCCAAATGCATATTGATATTACCTGCTTTTCTATGTGTTTTTTTTAGTGTATGCAAATAACTTATTTGTATCTATGCTAGGTATATTGTTCATATTCAACACTTCAGTAAACTAGCTTTGCTTGACTGTTTCAAAGCTTTTTTTTTTTTCGATTATGTGTTATTTTTAACTACTTCTGAACAATTTCTGGACAAGAAAACTATGTTTTCCGTGTTGCAATTTTAGGGGTTTATTCAATAAGCTCAGTACAGATGGTTGCAACCTCCTATGACTTGAATGGAAGTTTTTTGGACAATCGCAGCTGCAAAGCTTCGAGAATGAGCCCCTTACACTACTGAATGGGGTAACCCAGGACACTTGTGAGTTGTTTGTTTTTTACTTGCATATAAACAAAAGCTTATAGCAATATTTCTATTGTTGTTCTAAGTGGTTGTAAATATCCACTACTGAAGCTTAGGTAATAAAGCCAAAAGTAACCAGAAAATTCACAGGTTGAGTGACAAAGTGGCAATGCAACCAAAATAAACTAATACACTAATACACTAACAAAATATTGAAACACGTCAAAAGAATGAATACAAGTTATAGTAAATTAAATATACAATGCAACATTTGAATTGTTTATATCCCAATGCCACATTTTCACAAATATTCAATGTTTTGAATGGACAGTAAACTTACTGAATGTATACATTTCTGACTATCATATGTGAGTGTGTGTGTATATACATATATATACACACACACACACACACACACACACACACACACACACACACACACACATCAATATGCACACCTACTTTAAAATCTATGTATATATACACATACACTTATCTTTTAGATACTTTTTATGCTTTTTTAAGATATGGCATTTTGGAAATATATTATAATTCATCTTCTTGCTAAAAAATAGAACAGGAGATAAAAGATACATCAACATAAATAGGGGTGCATTTGTAATGAAGATTACCATCATGTCATGATTTAGGGCACAGGGATAGAATGAGCAAAATGTTATAATAGAGATTTTGTACTAGCAAGGATTACTACTGCCATATGTTGGACGATGGACATTTTATGTTGTGACACCATATCAATAATAAACTGTTTAAGATACTCATTTATACTATAAATAATGTATTTATTACAATCATTTACTAAATGTGTATGCAAATACAAATCACTTGTATGGTAATTCTAACATTTAAAGCATACTGTTACTAAATGTTTTATTGTAATTTAACATTTTACATAGTTTTTCTTTTCAAATGGTACTTTTCAGGAGAAAGCTTTTAGAAAATGTATATATATATATTTTTTTAATAAATGCATTTAGAGCTACATCACTAAATAACTGTTCCACTACAGATTTAGGGGATATTTACTAGGCAGTCTTCTGACATAAGGCTCCTGCTGGTGCTATAATATACCAAAGTCCGTTCACTTGAATGGCTACAAGGTGTATTCCAGTCAGGGCCGCCAACAGAAAATATGGGGCCCAGGACAAATGAAAGGACCAGCCCCCCCCCCCAAATCCATAGCGCACCTCCCATGAAAAAATATTTTTTAGCGTGCAACTTTTACTTAACTGTTTTCTTATTGTGATACAGAAAAGACATTACAATGCAACCTGTTTATTTTAGTGACTGTAGTAACTGGGTGGGTTAGTGACTGGGTGAGTGACTGGGCGGGTGAGTGACTTGGCGGGTGAGTGACTGGGC
The DNA here is from genome assembly GCF_040206685.1 of Ascaphus truei. NCBI lineage: Eukaryota > Metazoa > Chordata > Amphibia > Anura > Ascaphidae > Ascaphus > Ascaphus truei. The sequence goes on along the minus strand of NC_134487.1, from coordinate 110,142,415 downwards.
GGGTGAGTGACTGGGCGGGTGAGTGACTGGGCAGGTGAGTGACTGGGCGGGTGAGTGACTGGGCGGGTGAGTGACTTTTAGTGACTGGGTGGGTTACTTTGACTGAGTGACAATGACTGAGTGGGTGGCAGTGACTGAGTGGGTGGCAGTGACTGAGTGGGCGGCAGTGACTGAGTGGGCGGCAGTGACTGAGTGGGCGGCAGTGACTGAGTGGGCGGCAGTGACTGAGTGGGCGGCAGTGACTGAGTGGGTGGCAGTGACTGAGTGGGCGGCAGTGACTGAGTGAGAATGACTGTGTTGGTGACAGTGACTGAGTAACAATGACTGGGTGGGTGACAGTGACTGGGTGGGTTTGATGGGTGACTGGGTGGGTGGGTGACTGGTTTTTAGTGACTGACTGGGTTGGTGAGTTACTGACTGACTTTAGTGACTGGGTGGGTGGGTGACTGGGTGACAGTGACTGGATGGGTGACAGTGACGGGGTTGGTTTGATGGGTGACTGGGTGGGTGGGTGACTGTTTTTTAGTGACTGACTGGGTTGGTGAGTTACTGACTGACATTAGTGACTGGGTGGGTGGGTGACTAAGTGGGTGACAGTGACTGGGTGGGTGACAGTGACTGGGTGACAGTGACTGGGTGACTGAGTGGGTGGGTTAGTGTCTGGTGAGTGGGTGGGTTAGTGAGTGGGTGGGTGTGTGGTTGGGTTAGTGAATGGGTGAGTGGGTGGGTTAGTGACTGGGTGGGTGAGTGGGTGGGTTAGTGTCTGGGTGGGTGTGTTAGTGACTGTCACCCACTCAGTCACTAAATGTTAATCACTAAAAGTCAGTGACTGAGTGGGTGACTGAGCGGGTTTGGTGGGTGACTGAGTGGTTGGGTGACTGAATGGGTGACTGAGTGGGTGGGTTAGTGACTGGGTGGGTTAGTGACTTTAGTGACTGGGTGGGTGGGGGGGTTAGTGACTTTAGTGACTGGGTTACTGGGTGGGTGACAGTGACTGGGTGTATTTGGTGGGTGACTGAGTGACTGAGTGGGTGGGTGACTGAGTGGGTGGGTTAGTGACTGAGTGGGTGTGGGTGGATTAGTGACTGGGTGTGTGGGAGAAAGTGACTGGGTGACAGTGAATGGGTGACAGGGAGACAGTGACTGGGTGGGTGGGTGACAGTGACTGGGTGAGTGACGGTGACTGGGTGACAGTGACTGGGTGGGTTGCGTGACTGGGTGGGTGACAGTGACTGGGTGGGTGACGGTGACTGGGTGACAGTGACTGAGTGGGTTGCGTGTCTGGTGTGCTGGGGCAGGAAGCGCGTGTGGGAGAAACTGTGTTGGTGTGCGTGCAGGAAGCTGGGTTGGCGCTTCCCCTCTGTCCCACGTTGGGAGCGGGAGGAGGGGGGGAGCGAACCCACAGGCAGCAGGCTGGACACCCTGCTTGCCCTGCGCATGCGCGCTGGGACTTCGGCTCTGCACATGCGCACAGGGAATCACCGCCATTTTTTTAATACTTTTTTTAAAAATGTAATTAACTGGTGCCCGGCCATGCAGGGGGCCCGGGCGGCCGGCCCCCCCTGACTCACGGGGCCCGGAAAACAAGTACCTTTTGTGTCCCCCCTGTTGGTGGCCCTGATTCCAGTCATATGACAAAAGACTGTTTAGTAAATATGGGCCTCATTGAAGTTATAGGGGCCATATTATTAATCATTTTGTTCATATATAGTTAATCACAAAAAATTGTATTCATTTATTCCTACCCTTTTCATCTTTTAGCCATCATAGATCTATCAAACTCTATGTGATACATGTAATATTTATGTACAGAAATGTGTCCATTATAAAAAAATATATTTAATATGACAACTAAAAAAAATGTACATAAGTATATCCTGAATTTGTTGTGCCAGCTTTGTAGGAAAATTGCTCTCAGTAACTAAATAGCGAAAGACCCAGAAATATTGTAGGATGCATCTACTGTAAAAATCATCTTCACACTACTGTTAATAAACTTCATTCTTCAACTGCATCACCATCGATATCCATTGACCGTGCTCTCCGAGCAGAGGCTATGCTTCTGGAGTGTCCCAGGAACAAAGTACCCATTTGTATCGACTCAAAGTCTTATGTAAGCTCACATGTGAAAAGCAATGCCAATGATTAGTCTCAGGAACCTTCCTGATTTTACTTTGCAACCAAAAGAAAAACAAAACACATCTAATTATCCAGTGCAGCTAAGCTTTGTTTTCCATTCTTTCAAGATACCATAAAGATCATATTAATCTTTCAGAAGTAAAAGAACATCCTTGAGCTTTTAATGTTTAGAACATGTTTTGGTTCTTCGTGATACTCCATTCACCTTCTATCAGGAGTGTCACACAGAGCATTAGAAGCTGTATTCAGTTCCACAATAGCAGACAAGACGGAGTCAATGTGAATAATAAACAATTCTGTGATGTACAAATCCTCTTGAAAGTGATGTAATATGTTGCTTGTTTTAAAGTGAAACAAATTAGTTCATATCTGAATCATCACTTAGGAGTCTGAACCAGTTTGTCACTCCAGAAAAGAATGTGTTGCTTTTAGCTACTCCAGTTATGAAGCAAACATAGAACTGTCACCTGTGGGAGGAAATGTAAAGAATAAACATTCACATTGAAGAAAAAGTTACATAGCTTCACTCTTTACAATGGTTATATTTGGCAGAAGTAGGAAAATAGCTGTTATTTCATTTTCTAAGGGGGTTGGAATCTTCTACAACATTTACCATGTGAGGTTTGAAAGCTTGTAAATTGGTCCAACTATCTGTTGATCCAATAAAAGGTATCATACTACCTACTCCTGCTCCCTCAGTTCGTTACTTGAAATAATCTTTTTACTTTTTAACTTATTCATGGTCAGAAAAAGCTTTGGAGTGCTTTTACAATCTTTATCTAATGTGGTTTGGTGATGACTATAGATGAATTGTTTTTTTTATTTGTCCATTGTTTGTATAGTAACAATGTCTTCACTAGTCAAGCAGATAGGCATACATTGCTGATATGCTTGAATAAAAATATGGACTTGGAGACAAGTGGTATTTAATTTTGAAACAGGATGCAAAATGGTAAAACAGCTATTTTAAGGTTGAATTAATTTTTCTAAGAAAGCCAATTATGCAGAGTTTAAAAAAAAAAAAAAAAAAAAAACATATTTTTTACCCCACTGGGACTGTCCCTTTAAGAAACATTAAGGTGATTGGCATCTACAACTGAAGGTTGTTGAAGACTTTTAGCCAGCTAGTTTAAAACTGTAAACAAGAAGAATTTAGCACCCCTCTAATATTTTAATTTTAATCCATATTAAACTATATTTAGTAAAGACTTTACAGAAATGGTTAGGCTGGCACAATATTTTACACACTAGATTATACTGTTGTCTGTCGGTTCGTTGATCCCTTTGTTCCATTAATTAGATACAAATGAAAATGACGAAGAATAATACACTTATAATATATTGAAGGGAGATGTGGACTATTCTGCTTTAACGTAGGATTGGTATTATAAATCAAAAGTCTGTCTTTAATCTACAGCCCAAAAAATTGCATTCTAAAGATTCATCTAGTCTATTTGTAAAAGAAAACAATTAAATTGCACAGGCACAATAGCTTAACACATAATAAATTTGAGATACCGATTTTTTTAATGTCCAATGTAAATTTAAGAAACCTAATTCACATTAATATGGACATAACTGAATCCATACAGGCCAATATTTAAAACAGCAATCCCCCCATTAATCAGACACAAGGCATTCTCCAGGCCTGAATAATAACATTCTGATGACTTTCCTGTTCCAGAGATACTTACTGGTTAAGCACTTAGATTTAAATCTTCCACGGGAAACAATAAATAAAAATACCACTTGTGAGCATATTTGCATGCTTCAGACAGGTCTGGAATCCCTCTCTTTCCCCATTATCGCTTAGCAAACAATGCTTCCACTTCAGCCAGGGATTCTGGGTGATGACATGCAAATGTGCACTCACAATGAGTCACCCTTTACTTCTTATCCATTTTAAAATGGACACCAATAAGGTTACCATATTGCCTGCCGTTTTAGGCTGGGGCCATAGAAGGGGAAGCAGGGCTGGACCACGCTGACGATGAGGCTCGCCTGCTGAAATCTGCACGATTTCATGCCCATGCAGGCGAGCCAACGGGCGTGATCGGAGGCGGGGGGAGACTGAGGGAGGCAAGGCAGTGACGTCGCTGGGCCAATTGCCCGCGACGCACCGACGTCAATGTCACGGCGCCGTGACGTTGATGCTGCTCCGCGCTGATTGGATATTTTCAGCCGACAGCCCTCTCAAGGCATCCTCATTGAGGATGCAGGGGCTCAGCGCGGAGCGTCCGCACGGCTCAGCGCGGCCTGTCCTTCTATGGACTCGGCCTTACACAGCTTGTCAACACAGCCTGGGTTAAAGATGTGCATAGCCAGTAAACCTACTCATAGAAATCTGTTTCAACCTTTTGGGTCTCATCACTGCGGGGTTGGTTGCTGGCTTTGCAACGTGAAGCTGGTAAGTGAGTATAAGCAGACATTAAAAATGTTATGGTGGGAAAAGTAAATAGCTACCAAATGTCAGGCCAATAGGAAGATGCAACATCATTGATTGCTGCTTTATATCGGACAGCCATTTAAATAAATAAAAAAAACAATAACTTTACCGGTAAGTATCTCGGGAACTGATCTGAGGGGATTATTACTAATATAGGCTAAATAATATATATATATAAATAATAAATGCCCCTGCTATTCCAAACAGCTTACAGATCTCCATTCCATCCACCCCCCACTTCAACGCACTTTCTTACGGAATTTCAAATCATATAGTCAATAGTAGAAGTTAATGCAGTGCTACATCTGTAACTTTGCTAATTTAAAACTGAAATTTGAAGTAATCAAAAAAGAAAACAAACATATAATAGCTTGGCTTACCAGTATATGAAAGATGTGCAGCCACTACTATACTAGAGGTACACCATTTTCTGTCTGTCGTAACATGCTAGAAAAAAAAATAATAAGATTGAAATTAACAGATTTAGGCCAGACCGTCATAGTTACATATTTACATAGTAGATGAGGTTGACAAAAGACATATGTCTGTCTAGTTCAACCTATGCAAAATTTAGATGACAGATACTTATCCTATATTTGTGTTTACAGAATCTTGATCCAAAGGAAAAAAAAAAAAAAAACCCTAGTGAAAAATCATCCAATGATGTCTCATAAGGGATAATTAAAATTCCTGCTGATCCAAATAATGGAGATTTTTCCCTGGATCAACATACTTCCCATGTTTACTGATTGGGTATATCCCTTTATACCATATTCAAGGTATGGTCTTACTTATGCTTTATAGAGGGGCATAATTATGTAGTTGGAAAGGCAAATAAGATCTTAACATGCATTAAACAGGGAACGGATGGAAGGGATGTAAGCTTTCCTTACATTCAGGGAACGGATGGAAGGGAAGTAAGCTTTCCTTACATTCATTCCCCATTTAATGTGCAACAAGATAAATTAGTGCAAACTAAGTATCATCCAAGAATAACACACAGTGACGAATCAGTCAAATTGACTTGAATTCAAAATATTGAGTGAAAAAGGTAAAAAAATGGGGGGAAAATCACCATACAAGAGAGATGTGACTGATTCAGGAGATGTTTCCAAACATCTCATAGGGTAGATAGCACAGGACTTCACAGCGCAAAGACACTCCGTGAATCATGAAACAAATTAAAAGAGAGTCTTTGCTATTCAGTGCATTTCCTTTCTGTTTAATGTTTTTACATGGGAAGAGGTTGGTGGGTCCCCAAAGTAGCATTAGACAAATATGTATTCTAATTTCTCCTGTAATTACAGTAACTACCGTAATTACAGTAACTAAACAATGATGCACCAGACGAAATCTATATTTTCTCATAGTATATATCCATACACATATTGGGATTTTTTATTTTGAACAGTCATACTAAGGTGATTGCCCCCTTCTATGACAGATACAATGACAATGTTGTTAGATGCTTCTGCACCAGGTTAGGTGAGGGCGTTTTGATGCCCAACCTCCTCTACCCCTTACCCCTTTTTATTCTTAAAAGTATGGGGATATCCTAAAAGAGAGAGAGAGAGAGAGAGAGAGAGAGAGAGAGAGAGAGAGAGAGAGAGAGAGAGAGAGAGAGAGAGAGAGAGAGAGAACATTACTGTACCAATGTCAATCAAAATTAAACCCATATTTATGGGAATAGGATTGTGCCTGTGAATTCTTGTAAAATAGAACAATTCAAAATCAATATAAATGTATATGCAGCCTCTGTTTAGGGAGTTGATTTTAAGAAGACCCCCTCAGAAACAAGGAAAAGGGGGGACTCCTTCTCAATCATTGTGGATAATACCCCCATAAAGCCAAACATCTGATAATCACAAAGAGTGACAATAGAGTACCCCCCTCCTTGGGCACATAGCATACTTAGAGCAATGAGTAGGGGAGATACCCGGTGTCAATATAAAAAAATATGGATGATGTTTTGGAAAGATCTCTCTCCCCCTTCCCTGACTACAAATGTGGAAAAGGCAGGGGGAGGGTCCCTTTAAAAAAAAAAAAAAAAAAAAGCCTTTTAGGACTATTATTTTCTTTTTAAGTGACAAATCAGACCACTCTTGGGACCAAAACTAATTTTTTAAAGCTTCCAGTGACTGAGCTCCAGATCAGAACCAACGCTAACACCACCCTAACTCCTGTTATTAGTTTTAAATACCTGGGCATATGGTTTGACTCCCACTTAACATTCGGAATGCACATTGATACCCTAACATCCAAAACCTATGCCAAACTAGGTGTACTTTACAGGAACAAATCCTCCCTAAGCCTGCTAGTCAGAAAGCGTATTGCACAGCAGATGCTAATGCCAATTATCGACTATGGAGACATAGTATATGGCTCGGCACCCCAAACCCACCTTGACAAACTTGACACCCTCTACAATTCAATTTGTCGTTTCGTTCTCCAATGCAACTACAGCACACATCACTGCGAAATGTTCAAAGAACTAGATTGGTCATCACTCGAGTCTAGGCGCAAAGTTCACCTTTCCTGTCTTGCCTTCAAATACTTTCTGGGCAAGCTACCCACCTATCTGAACAAGCTCCTCAGCCCTACCACATGCAGCACTTATCATCTGAGATCTGACTCCAAAAGACTGTTCATGGTCCCAAGGCTCAACAAAGTATCTGGCCACTCCTACTTCTCTTACCGTGCACCCCAAAACTGGAACAACCTACCGGAGACTCTCACATCCACCGCCAGTTTAAGTTCTTTCAAAACTAAGGCTGTCTCACATTTTAATCTGGTCTGTAACTGTTACATACGCCTATAATATATATTATCTCTAACTGTGCATGCAATGTATTGTATATAATGTATACCCTGTTCATTTATGTAACTGTATTTGTAACCATGTATTATGTCATATTAACTATGCCCAGGACGTACTTGAAAATGAGTGGTAACTCTCAATGTATTATTTCCTGGTAAAACATTTTATAAATAAGTAAATAAATAACCTTATAAGGAAGTCTGCTCCTCAGACTTCCCTACGAGTTCTGCCGAGGAGCAAATGTAGCCAGTTGAGGCAGAATCCACACCCCATGGATGCAGCAGAGAGGGGGAATGAGGAAGATGTTTATAAACTTTCTAAAGAACATGCAGCTGCCAGCCCTGAGAACATTTATAAATATCCTAAGGGGAGTGTAAAGGTTAACAAAATTCTATAATCTTCTATCCAAAAGCAAAAATGTGAATTAGAAAGTCATGTATATCTACATAAAGATAGATGTAGGTCTATGAACACATACTTTTTAAATTCATTATCTTCTTTAAGTTCAATAGAGATCACAGGGTCTTCAGTCTCTCTCTGGGGTTCTCTGTGTTTAATCTGCATTTGAAACATAAACATAACCATCAGACCATCGTAAATCGGTGCTATTACATAAACATATCTGAATATAATGTAGCTGCAAAAATATGCATTCAGAAAACACTATTTTTCTTTCAACTGGTTGTAATGCAATCACATGGCAAAAAAACGCTATAACAAGAAGTTCAATGTGTGTTAAGTAGGCATTTTGAACGTGTGAAAATGGCTTAATGAATATGGTGAGATGCAAACTGCTATTTTTGCCTTGAAATACTATCAGAAATTGAAATAGAGACATACGTGTGACACGCTTTAATTTCTCTGCTCATGCTTAAACATGTAGGCACATTATAGTGTTGCTGTTGTGCTGCAATACTGCTATGCCATAAAACACTTGCCATTGACAAAAGACACATTACATCCCATTCAAGTGAATGAGACATAGGGGGGCATATTTAGTACGCCATAAAATACAGCTTAGGCAATATGGCCCTTTACTACTCATTAAAGTTAATGAGCCACATGGTGTCTTACACCTCTTACTAAATATGACCCTTTATGACTTCCAGCACCAAAGTTATCTTACAGAGTAACACTTCCTAGTAAATGTGGCGAATAAGGGTCTTCCAGTGTCAACTGATGTCATATGGCATAGTACCGTTTAGCAAACATGAGCTGTAATTATATGGAAAAACAAATACTGTATGTTGTGATACAATTCTAAATATAAAATATATAAATATAAAATACTGTAACTATGGGTTTTGAGCTTGCTAAGATGGTGTATGTCTACTTGTGATACCATTGTGACCTGCAACAAAGGTCATGTAGTACAGTATGAAGATTAATAATGAGTGCTAATAATATGGCACAGGTTCCTGTTATCTTCTAGTTCATCCACTCTTCAAGTATGCCTTTGCATGTGGCCACATGTTTTCTGACAGTTCAGTGCAAATGCATAGGCCAGAATGTCTATCAAGTTGTAGGTTCACATAGCAGTAAATGATTTATTATTATTATTATTATTATTGTGAGTAGTATAACACCATATTACATTTTCTATGCATCGAATCGCTGGGCATCATCAAAGCACGATGCACATCATCGCGGCCGAATTAGCGATATCTGCCATTTACTTTAAAGCAGAAATACTACTCCTCCCACCCTATAACAGGGACTTATCCCTGTTTAAATAAAGCTGCCTCTAGTGGTCTGCAAATCCAGCAGAGAGCTGGTTAATTAACCAGATCCACCTGGGTAATCAGAGGAGGGTAAAAAACACCCTGCTGGGAACAGAACAAGAGACTCCTTAGCCCAGACATACTGTGCTGACATAGGGAGATGATGTCTTGAGTACACAGAAGAGCTGTGCTGTTAACAAGACACCAGACATCTTTTCCTGTACCCAACTAGACTCAAGCTGCAACCCCAATGAGCGTGCGCGAGCAATGGAGCGCCTGGCGGCACTCATGGCTTTCAGCCGAGCGATCTGAGGACTTCAGATCACTTGCAACAGGGAGATGTGGCAATGGCATGCCCTCATTGGCTGAACTGCTGCTGTGACGTGGTCCTCGCTCGGCCGCCGCGCCAAAAGTAAAATGTCTTGACTTTTCAGAATGTAGTCGTACCACTCGCGCTTGATCATGTGCAAGCACACACTGACTGGGGCCGGCCCCATAGAGGGCCGTATTTTGCTCACGTCACATGCGCAGCCATGAGCAGTGGGGATGAGCCTCAGAGACTGCCACAAAGAGCCCCTGCATACAGATACCTCTTGAGATTTTGGGGTGATAGGTGGGTAAGGGGCTTTTTCCTCCAGCCTTGCAGATAGGGACTGGGGAAGTAAGTTAGCCCTTACACAGGGATAGGTGTTTGTTTCTTTGTGTTATGTTTTGCCTTAAGATGCTGTTTTTAAGTGACAGGCTAAAAAAAGCCATGTTTAATTTTCCCAATATCGGTCTCCCTGAGTATACCTCTGCACAGGTCTCTTACACCCCCCTTTTTTTTTTTTCCTTTTCTCCTTTTCTTATATGTATTTGTAAAGCATTTAACAATGTGTAATTCTACAGTCTTACCTAAGCTGGCAATCGTTTGGTGCTCCTGTTATAAAACTGTCAAAATCCTGATTGTGTGACTTAGGCTGAGGTCCCGTTGCACGCGTCCGCACGGCTGGCTTGCTTGCCGGCGGCGCGTGCAACTCGCTGTACCGCGATCTGCGGTCTACAGGCTGCTTTTCTTGGAGCGGGGGGGGCGTGGCCAAACGGGTCGGGGGGGGCGCGGCCATGACGGGAGGGGGCGCGGCCATGACGGAGGGGGGCGGGGTCCAAAACAAAGCAGGGCTCACAGCACTGCAGCAGCTCCACACACTAGCACACAATAGCTGGCTTGCCATTCGTTGAAGGGAGCCAGTCTATGATTGGCCCCTTCGCGTACCATGTGACGCGTTGCAGCAAGAGAACACCATTCTCTCGTGTCTCCTGCTGGCTACCGCGTCACAGCATGTAGCAAGTTAGAAGTGAGGAGGGACTGGGACCCGATCGTGAGTTCAAACAGGAATGGTAAGTTGAGCTCACGTCGCCGCCCGCGCACACGGGCGCAGCGGGTCCCAGCCCTAACACAGGCTGCTTCAGTGTAAGTCAGCAGCTACAATATATCCCTATATTACTAAAGTATCATTATCTATTGTTACAGTTTACAGCTCAAACTGTTGGGAATATTGGCAACAAATTATCACAAACAGGAAAGTGTTGCAAAGATCTCGCGCTGCTGGGGAGCTGGGCTAAAACCTGCTATAGAAATCGAAGTATGCTCAGTGTATTAAAACCCATTACAAATGAGCTTGTTTGATAATGCAGATTGAAAATTAAAAATGCATTAAATCACAGGTTGGCTTCTTCAGCGGTGGAAGTCACCCTGAAAAAGACCCTATACACTTAAATATATAGGTACATATAAGGGATTTAATGCCCTCTGTCAATCTATATAAATGAGATTGCACATATCTGTTCTACTAAGATGAAAATGAATAACATCCTGATAGTAACAAGAATATTCATCTACAAATAATAATAGTGCTTGGGAATATTGGCAACAAATTATCACAAACAGGAAAGGGTTGCAAAGATCTTGGACTGCTGGGGAGGTGGGCCTAAACCTGCTTTAGAAAATCAAGGATGATTTCAAACTCATAAAAAATGGAACTAAGAGTTGATATATATATATATATATATAATTTTTTTTAAGCAGTAATTATTATCTAGTACTGCAGAGCTGATTTATTTAAAAAAAAAAAAACATGTAAGATTTCACATGTTTTTGTGCATTAAATAGCAGGTATTGCTGATCCTGCATGATAGAGTGGATTATGCTTTGACAACACCAGACCAGTGTATTTTAAACTCTTTCCTATAATCTGAAAACAGGAATCACAATATAGAACTATATTACAATTACCTTCCAGCATACAACTCCAAAGATAAATCCAACGAATAGACAGCACAGTGTTATTAATGCTATACTTGTCCACTCTAAAGATGAACCACTGCTAGATTTGGGTTTCTCTGATGAAACTGCAAAAAGAAGAGGTACATTAATACTTGCAAAAATATTGGTTCTAAAGTTGGTTGAATTATAAAAGTATATGTGGCAAAACAATCATTATGTACTATATATACATACATAACTATGGATACATACACAAACTTGTAGTAAGAGATCAGTATGCATGTTTTTCTAGGCAATTTTACTGATCTCATAATGAAAACCCTCTATGGGTTCCATTGGAAAGATTTCCATATTTATTCCACCTAGATAATTGTTTGTAACAATACAACTGCATGAGAACAATGTAATAACAGTCTAGAACTGAATAATCTTGAGCCACATACAAAATTGGCAGTCATTTTTTTCTCTTAATGCTCTGATCACTGATACATTCTGAGATGTGAATAAGACAAACCAACTGCTAATATCATTTGCAGCCCTTTTGACGATACTGTAGCTTGTTGCTGTTTTTTTCTCACTATTTTTTCTACACAACTTAAATTTACAGACATACAGCTGGGAGATTGTATAATCAAAGAACATGCTTGGCAATTCCCGACATTTTGATAGGCAGATAGTAATACGTTCACAGGTTTGGAGATGAAGCAACATACTGTAAATCAACAATTAGCAAGTGCAGCTGACATATTTATTAATAAATGGTGTAAATACTGCCAAACAATATTGAGTTATACAGTTAATGAATCACATTAAAACTTCTCTCATCTCCTCCCCAGTAACCAGACAGAAGTTATCATGATATATTATGAAACATGATGAGTTCCAATACTTATATTTTTGTGTATTAAAAAACTAAAAGCATTACAAGAAACTAGACGCTGTTTCTTTGCTGATTTTAAATAATACAGAAAATGAACTCAAGGTGTAATCATGCTGATTGTTGTGCAATGCATTTTTGTGAAATGCAGTTCCTAACTGTATCTACATTTGTTTTCAAATATGTATGAAATGTCTGAACTATTTGCAAATAAAGAATTAAGATTACAACGCTTCCAGTTTTCACACACAGCTAGAAAATCTGCAATCTGTAGAAACTGGAAATGGTGTACCCATGATTCTACTTAAGGCATTAATTCAGACACTGGAAGTCCATTCAACTCCAATTATGTCAGCCAAACGCATAAATTACTTTGTAGTATTTACGAGAAAAAATGCAAGATATAAAACTCAAACTTTTTATAATACAATCAAAGTGACATTGCAAAGCCTGACACGTAACCATTGTACAGTAGCAGTAAACTTGATTTGAAAAAATAAGGACATTTGTATAATTAGGTTAGGAAGACAGTTGCTGGACTCTCTAAATTACCTACAGCATTACAAATGTGTCTGTCCAGAAAATCAATAGTAGCAACAAAAAAAACTGTTGATTCTATACTTGTTTGATTTAGGTTCTTGCTGTTGCAAAGGGCAAATCAGAGGGCAGTCAGGTTACAGAGTAAAAAACACCAGAGCAAAAATAAAAAGGTGAAATGTGCAATCCCTTATGTGACTAAATTTACCACAATTGCAGTAACATGCTACAGAAGTGAAAATACTGTATTGTTTCAAACTCATTAAACATGTCTGATTAACAAGTTAGTTATTAACATTGCAGAGCTGAAACTTGGAAGTGGTTTGACTTCTTTATTTACCAGTGTGATGTCACTATATTGCGCTCGGACATTCCACAAGCAATGTGGTCCTTCCCCTCTATATCTCCTCCATTTGGTTGGTGCTCTTGCAGTTGTAATTATGGAGATAACTGAGTAGATGCATAACTCTATATGCATTCAGAATGGAAATCTTTTCTCTCTTCCAAAAACTCCAAAACAATTAGTTTCCTTTAAGAATGACTACATTTGTTTAATTAAGCCAATGCATGTTAGTAATGTGCTTATAAAATGTATATCACACATGTTACTGGATTATGTCTTAAATGCTGCAGACCAAGCAATCTACATGTGTTTTTTTTATATAATAAATCAGTCCTGTACTATGAGAAAATACTGGTAGTGTTTAAAAAAATAAAATAATTTAAAGACATTTTTAATGTATTATAATGTAACAAGCATTTGTTGTTTCTATAACAACCATTTACAAAGTCACAGCCCCTTCCTCTTCCGAAAAAGGCTCTGGCACACCCCTTTTTGAGCGCTGCCCTTTCTCTAGCAGTGCACCATTTGTATCTAGTGACTACCTGGACAAGATCTTCCTCACAGAACTTTGCATCTTGGGTCTTCTTCTGCTGCACTGATGGCCATTTCGTGAATCCCCAAGCCAAATCTTCACCGATTGATCGGCAACTTAGCTAATCAATTTGATGTTGAAAAAAAAAAAATTACAACGGCAGCTTGAACTGCTGCTTTTAAAAAATATATTTATTGAGCATTCGATAGGGATATTAAGGTCATGTATCCCTTCCAATAAATAAATGGCCCCAAATAAATCAGTATTACTGAGTGTGAAGAATACTGATGGGTCCAAAATGAAAAGAGAATGCCTTTTACACTCTAAGGCAGTGGATCCCAACTCCAGGCCTCAAGGGCCACCATCAAGCCAGGAATTAGGGATATCCCTGCTTCAGCACAGGTGGCTCAATCAGTGACTCGGTCATGCTGAAGCATGGATATTCTAAAAACCTGACCTGTTGGTGGCCCTTGAGGACTGGAGTTGGCCACCCATGAACTAAGGTGTTTCTAGCATTGACTTATCTATCTAGTTTCTGTTATCCTGATTTTAATTAGCACAGTAGCTCGGAATTTAAATAAAAAGCTTGACCTGAGGAATACAGCTTGAATGCTTGTCATGTTACTTTATCTACTAAACATATTACTATTGTAATACATTTATTTCTCTGTATTAAGATAATAAGTCATCGTTCTTCATTTCAAAGAACTTGCAGCTGGATCACGGCCGGAAACAAAGAGGGGTTTTGTCATCTTGTAATATGATCATTAGTTGGAAATTTACGAGTAAAAGCAAGATTGCATGCCTGTTTCCTATTCATAATTGTATAAAGTGTTTCTCAGTGCAATCAGAAAAAAATGCCAAGTGATATAAAGCAGACGTGAATTATCACCAGTCTGTGGTTGCCATTCAATTTTTAGAACTATGTTAAATGCATTTCTAAACAGCCCACATTACAGTTCTACTGGTACATAGCCGTGCATCAATTAATTATGTTTTGTATTTTAGCAAGTAATTGATGCCAATGTTGTCATGTCAATATATTCTGAAAAGTTATATCTCTTATTCTGCAGTACCTTTGCTATTTTCAGAAGCTATTGAATGATTATGGGATAAATATAACAAATCACTTTTATGCTACTATCTGTCAACTAAAATGATATTATTTACCTAAGGATATGCCCATGTGTTATTTCTGCCTGTATCTTCTAACTTGTATGTTTCAATGTTAATAGTGTAAAAAATATTAATAAACATGAAAGGTTGTTAGTAGTGAAGTAAATTTAAAAGGAAATAAAAAAAAGGAAAGAAAACACGTAAATGTATTCTTTAAATTATTTGAAATATTCCAAAAGTATGGTATATACTCTATCTTGTGTATAGAGTGTAGATTAGTACTATAAGAGTATACAACAGAATGTAAATATTTGAAAAGGTTAGATACACATAGAACACTCATGCATATTGAACTGTATAACATTAATATTCTTTATGTAAATATCATTAAATTCTAGAGTTTTAGAGGCCTGTTTATAAATTTATTTTTATTGGCAGCAGGTACTCTGACAAGAGATTTTTTTTTTTTAAAGGAATAAATTGGATGAATGAATTGGTAATAGCTATACATAATTGTGCAGTATTATGCTGGTTAATTTATATATCCATAGTGATTAATGTATTGAACTCACATGGAATGCCTAGGACATAGGCTTTATTGATCAGACTCCAGTCTAGAATCTCAGAAATTCAACGGTGATCCTTACTCCCAGTAACACATTAGTGTTTTTTCTAATTTTTTTTTTTGTGTGTCACTGGGAGTAAGGATCACCATTGGATTTGCTGATATTCCAGACCAGAGTCAAATCACTAAAGCCTATGTCCTAGCATTCCATGTGAGTGCAATACATTCATCACTAAAGTTATATAAAATTACCATCACAATACTGCAAATTATAATTTTCATAATTTCCCTTTTATCTCTCATTTGGGAACTTCCCTTGTATCGTTCCGTTATAAAAATAGTTTGCGACTGTGGAACAGTCTCTTTTCCAGCAGCAACCACTAAATATTGTAGGGAAAGCTTATTAAGTTACGATTAATCAAGTTTTTGACATATTATACAAAGTCACAGAATAGATGTATGGGTGCATTTTAGTGCTTAGAGGTTATGCGTGTGTATAATGTAGTTCAACATGTCTAAGAATAACTCAGACAGGATTTCATCGTCTCTAACAATTGAATTATAGTCCCTAACCAGAGAGTGCATAAAAATAATTTGTAAAATGTCTTTGAATATTACAATCTCAAACTGTTGACTTTAGCAAGGAAGAATGAAAATGATATAATTATATTATTACTGCTGGTTAGAAGAATAATAAATACAATTTATTGTGAGGCAATTTATTGTGAGGCAGTGAGGCATTTAAAGTGAGGTTTTTAAGTGATACAGTTAGACTACAGTTTGACTAGAGGTGACTGGGGACTGCTTCTTTCTGCAAACTCTTTCACTCAAGACAACAAATGGTAAGCTATTCAGATCACACTATGATCCCATGCTTGTTAGCCTGCATAGTTTAACCCCCCACCCCTTTACAACTTCTTTCACTGCAGCCTCTCCCAAAACTGACTGCACAAAACACTGAAACCCTGAATTGACCCTAGCATTGCAATGCAGCAAAACACATGACAAGGTACAGGTTCACCCCTGCTGTTTAGTCTGCACACACTCACTCTGCTCATAACAGCTCCATGCAACACTGCCTACCTCTGGCATCATGAACCTGCTATGTCTTCTAACTTTTTTCTTTCTCCTGGCCTCATGGAGATGTTACTCCCTCTATCCACTACAAACTCCTCCATCCTTGCCCACACCCAACATCACCATACACCCTGGACTACTCAAAAGCCTTGCACTATCTACTGAATGTTGGTGGAGAACTCTAAAAACCAGCACCCCAACCACTGCTCACTCTAATGGAAAACACCACAAATTTACAACTTGCAAACAACTACCCAAATTTCTACTCATACTATTACTCTCTCTAGCAGGTGATATTGAAACTAACCCATGCCCCTGAGAATTCCACCTTTAAATTCCAAAAAGGGCTATCTGTTGCCCATATAAACATCCGGAGCCTGCTGCCCAAACTAGACGAACTAAGGGCATGGTGCCTTATGCATAAACCCAAAGCCATCGTTCTTACAGAAACATGGCTATCCTCTAAAACCCCTGATGCAAATATCGCCATTCAGGGATACTCCATTTTTAGGAGAGATAGGTCAAAGAGAGGAGGAGGGGTGTTATTTTATATTGCAGACACCTTACAATTTACACTGCTACATTGCCCACCAAGTCCACCCTCTTTTGAAACTCTAGTTGGCAAAATCTGCCTCCCCTTTTCTAAGCCCATCTTGCTTGCTGGCATCTACCGCCCCCCTAAAGCCCTTCTACAATCCTTGACTGATATCACCCAATTTCTTGCCTCCATTTCCTCTCTGAATGAGAAGAGTGAGCTGCTAGTTCTTGGGGATTTCAACTTCAATTGGCTTGACCCTAAAAACCACAAAATCCAGATACAACTCAAGTCACTTAACCTATCGCAACTCATTTCCCAACCCACACGAATAAACCTGAAGTCGCATAACCATTCCTTGCTAGACTGGATTCTCTCCTCAAACCCCAGCAGAATCCAATCCTCTGGCATCCTTCCTGACATTTTCAGTGACCATGCAATAGTGTACTGTGTAAGGAAAATTAAACCGCCCCATTCAAGCCCCAAAGTTCTCCTCACTAGAACATTTAAAAACTTTAACCCACAACAGTTTCTGGATGACCTTACCAACTGCCCATGGCACAGAATCGATTTAATTCCCGACCCTGATTCTGCGCTCGACTATTTCCAATCCGAGTTCTTAAAACTCTGCGATACCCATGCTCCACTACGCAAAATAAGGGTACGGGGGGCCCACCTTCCATGGGTTACACCTGACCTTATAGCACTCTACCAGTTCAGGGATGCCTTGTGGAAAAGCTACAAAGTAACTGGCACTACCAAGGATCTCAATCACTACAGATGCCTGCGGAACGTGTGCACAAGGCAAACAAGGCATGCAAAAGCACAATATTACTCTGACAATCTCCTCCAGAATACATCAAACCCAGCTAATTTCTGGAAGGTTATCAACAATATATTCCAGCCTCCTAACCATCAACAACCAAGTAATATCACTAAGGGGGATATTACTCTGACAAACCCCACTGACATTGCAAATGCATTCAATGATTACTTTGTGGGGTGTGCCACTAACTTATTAGCGAAACGCAGCACAAACCCCAAACCTGAATCTCATCCTGGGAGTACCCCTATAGTCCCACCCCCTCCCAACACTGCCCACAATTTTCAATTTAGCCCAGTATCTGAAGAGGAGATTACACAAGCGCTCCTCAAACTAAAACTAAGCAGCCAATGTGGACCCGACTTACTACAATCTAGGTTCCTACGACTTGGTGCCCCAGCCATTGCCAAACCAATTGCGTCCATAGTCAACTCTATCCTGTCTGCAGGCCATATCCCTAAGACCTGGAAAACTGCCAGAGTTGTCCCAATCTTCAAAAGTGGGGACAAAAACACTGTCTCAAACTACAGGCCAATCTCACTTCTCCCAATTCTATCCAAAGTTATGGAAAAATGTGTCCACTCCCAATTAAGCGAGTTCTACACCAAGACAAATTTCCCTAGCCAATTCCAGTCTGGGTTTCGTCCCAAACACTCCACCGTAACTACCCTGCTAAAAGTTTGCAATGAAATCCAGTGTGGAATGGAACGGGGACAACTCACTGGTGCAGTATTCCTAGATTTTGCAAAGGCTTTTGACACAGTTGATCATGCTATCCTGCTTAACAAACTCCAGAGCTCTGGAATAGGGAAACATGCTTTAAACTGGTTTCAGTCCTACCTATCAGGAAGATCCCAACATGTGTCCATCTCAGGCTCTAACTCCAACCCCCTGGATATCACCTGTGGTGTCCCGCAAGGCTCTGTTCTGGGGCCCCTACTCTTCTCAGTGTTCATTAATGATCTTCCCACAGCTGGTAAGGAAGCCTCAATACACATGTATGCAGATGACACAATCCTGTATGCACACAGCCATAGCCTCTCTGACCTTCAACACATACTTCAGTCTGACTTTTTGAGACTCGAAAACTGGATTTCCCAAAACAAACTGTTTTTAAACACTGACAAGACTGTAACAATGGTATTTGGGACCAAGACTAAATTTGTAAAGCTTCCAGTGACTGAGCTCCTGATTAGAACCAACGCTAAAACCACCCTAACACCTGTCACTAGTTTTAAATACCTGGGCTTATGGTTTGACTCCCACTTAACATTCGGGATGCACATTGATACCCTGACAACCAAGACCTATGCCAAACTAGGGGTACTTTACAGGAACAAATCCTCCCTAAGTCTCCTGGTCAGAAAGCGTATTGCACAGCAGATGCTAATGCCAATTATTGACTATGGAGACATAGTATATGGCTCGGCTCCTCAAACCCACCTTAGCAAACTTGACACCCTCTACAATTCAATTTGTCATTTTGTTCTCCAATGCAACTACAACATACATCACTGCGAAATGCTCAAAGAACTAGATTGGTCATCACTAGAGTCTAGGCGCAAAGTTCACCTTTCCTGTCTCACCCTCAAATACTTTCTGGGCAAGCTACCCAGCTACCTGAACAAGCTCCTCACCCCTACCACATGCAGTACCTATCACCTGAGATCAGACTCCAAAAGACTATTCATGGTCCCAAGACTCAACAAAGTATCCGGACGTTCCTCCTTCTCCTTCCGTGCACCCCAAAACTGGAACAACCTACCAGAGACTCTCATATCCACCACCAGCTTAAGTTCTTTCAAATCTAAGGCTGTCTCACACTTTAATCTGGTCTGTAACTGTTTCATACGCTCATAATATATATTTTCTTTAACTGTGCATGCAATGTCTTGTATATAATGTATACCTTGTTCATTTATGTAACTGTATTTGTAACCATGTATTATTTGTTTTACTCTGTGCCCAGGACATACTTGAAAACGAGAGGTAACTCTCAATGTATTACTTCCTGGTAAAATATTTTATAAATAAATAATTGCAATGGTATCAGACCAAAAAATATTTATAACAAGTTAAATCCCTGCATGACCTAAGGTCAGTTTAAAATAATTTACCCCCAAATAAATGACCTTTATATGGCATTCCATGCTCTGTTCTTTATAAACACAATAGTGAATAATAAACCAGTCCTGTAGGACTTTGATATTAGATAGATCTAATAGTGAAACGACAAACATTTCTTCAGAATTTCAGCATTTATTTTAACTCTTAGAATATTCTAATTATGATATACATTATACACATTTATTTTTCTCTTTGATTATATGATGGAAAGCAACTTGTATAAAAATAGTGCTTGTCAGTGAATCTCCCAGGACTGAAATATTTTGCCAAGGTATTTTTTATAAGGTATACAAAAGGATCCGTAGATGACCGTGAAAATCAACATACAAAGAGACAAAAGACAAACGTAGAGAAAATGCCTCTTCAAATAACCACATAATGCTCAACAAATAACTTAATTCTGTTGATAGGAGCCTCCTTACTAACTCTTGTATTGTGATAAATTCTAGTAAGCCGTGACAAGCCCTGCTCTTGATTCTCAAAAGTAACAGGAACATTGGAAAGAAAGTTAGTCGAGAGGTAGCAGTATACAGGCAGTCCTCGGTTATCCAACGGGATCTGTTCTGGAAGTAGCGTTGGATAGTAAAACCGTTGTAAAGTGAGTCTCATGTTAATCAGTGGCAGTGAGTGTTTGATAACGCATTCAGGCGTCGGATAACGCATTCCGGCATCGAAAAATTGCCCATAGAGTTGCATTGTAAAGCATTGGATGTGACATTTATTGTGAAGTGAAAAGTTGGATAGCGAGGACTAAATGTATTGTACAGTATATGTGGACAACTAGCATGACTGATAAGTACTGTACCCAATATCACAGAATTACATTTTTGGTTAGGAAAAATGATTGTAAACTGTTAGAAACTGTAAATGTCAATTATTTTATTGAAACAAAGCTGGATGTAATTACAGAAGCAATGTAAATGAGAAAAAGTACCATGACAGCCACCAGCATGCTAGCCCGCAAAGTTCAGTAGACGTTGTAAGCCTTTATTAGGTTATTTTACCTAGCGTACCATTTTACTGTTTCTTTTGACCTTTTTCCATCATTTGGTAAAAATCCAAAACCAAACAAACCAAAACCCCAAAAATATTTAGAACCAAAACTATGCTCAAAATATGGACTTTTTTTGACCCAAAAGACGATTGAATGTGTTCACGTTTTATATAAATGTGTAAATATATCAATAATGGAGATTAATATGTTGACCGTTATAAATAAACAAGATAGAAGGTAATGGAAAAAACTATTAAGAACACATGCCCGACCAGCTCCTGGAAAACAAGCATTTTGCCATGATGTTACTGGTACATCAATTATGCCTCTGGCATGCCAGGTTCTCATGACATACGACATACATTATTAGGGCACTGAAAAGGTTCCTCATGGGACAAAATAGAACTACTGGTAATGACATATTAAACTTAAAAAGAAAAAATTATACATACGTATAAACTTGTTAATTTAAAAAAAAAGTCAGACAAGTACGAGTTCTTTTTTGATATTTTTTTAAAATGTAAAATGTCTCCATAAAAACTACTTTGGAGGGCTTGTATTATCTTTACCGTGTGCGTGTATATATATATATATATATATATATATATATATATATATATATATATATATATATATATATATATATATACATATATATATATAAGCAAGCTTAGGCCTATAGGCATACAGTAATATTTCCATTTGCTATATATATATATATAGCAAATGGAAATATTACTGTATGCCTATAGGCCTAAGCTTGCTGCATGGTCACAGCTTTGAGCACAGCCAGGGTTAAGATGCATAGCCAGCAAACCCACCCACAGGCAGACTGTTTCGACCTTAATACGTCTCCTCAGTGTGGGGTTGGTTATACTGGCTATGCAAAAATGAAGCAAGGGATAGGTTTTGTAAACATAAATGTGTACCTAGAGGAGGTGCAGAAGATCCCTGATGTAGGCGCACTGCAGACCTTTATATAATAATATTATCAGAGGTGAAAAAAATGTATATATAAAAACATTTTATTGATTAATTTGTACTTAAAAACGATGTACACACTCTAATAGCGTATACGTCTAATAGCTAAAGTTACTCAGTATCAATGTTCACTGTATCAATGTTCAGTAGAGCTTAGGCACAGTATATACGGGGTATAAAGGGGCCGACAGGGACACAGACACGCCCACCCCGGAAGAAGTAGCAGATAGCGACGAAACATGCCGCATGTCGGGTCTTAGCCGATTATTATTGCTATAAGTCTAATAGTTTAATAGTTTACTCAGTTCATGAGCCAGTCCCAGACCGTTGTTGAGACAATTTATCCTTATACTCTAGACGTTACAATCGTCTGAGTCCACTGTTTGGATATCTCGGAGACTTTCTGAGATATCACGGTATCCGCAACAGGCAGCTAACCTGCCTTATTAAAGGCAGATGATACAACACTACCGAGCAAGGTTCATCCACTTTGTTGTTTTAAAACAACAGATTTACCATATGTACATTCACCACGGAGCACACACAGTAAATAAGCTCACCACGCAGTTCATTCACTTTAGCGTTATACTCAGTTTCACGAGCATGTCTTGTATCGCGCTTGAAACTACTTATGTATACCTGATATACTAACATCATATGTATTCATGTGACCACGTGATAACATACTACTATTGCAGCAGGCAGTAGACCTGCCCGTTTGAAGTTCCATCCATCGTGCTTCAACAACAGATTTTCACTATATCTGTTACCAATTACGGAGCATGCGCAGTGAATATCCTACCGTGTAGATCACCTACTACAGTGCAGGAAAAACGCCACCACGCATTGCTTGCATTTTGAAGCTCCATAATTACATTAAAATTGACATCACTTTTCCAGAGTTTCACAATTTACACTCTATATATGGTAATCAGGTGTACTCCATTGGCAATCTTATAGATTTCATCAGTATATTTGCAGCAGGCAGCAGATCTGCCTCTCTCTAGGCGAAGGGCATTGTACCCCATACAGGCGTTTTTTAATGTGTATTGAGCAAAAGCTTCATTATTCTCTACCTACTACGGAAGATGCACAGCTAACAGCCCCCCACAATTTCTACCTTAGTTCAGGGAAACATCCCTAAGCATTGCTTACATCCTGAAATCTGTATACTTACACAGTTTTTTGAACACATGTTCACCACAGTATACTCACCAAGAGACCCACCTCCGTCATAACATAGTTATATTATCCTATAAAGCACTTACCACGAAGATGGGCACACCTACATAGGATTCATTATTTACTTTGTGTATTTCTCTGGTACACACTGTTCTCATGATACCTCCATAGGAGACTTACATCTCCATTAAACAACACAACCTGGCTACTAGATATACTGTGCCTAAGCTCTACTGAACATTGATACAGTGAACATTGATACTGAGTAACTTTAGCTATTAGACGTGTACCCTATTAGAGGGTGTACATCGTTTTTAAGTACAAATTAATCAATAAACTGTTTTTCTATATACATTTTTTTCACCTCTGACCATATTATTATATAAAGTTCTGCAGTGTGCCTACATCAGGGATCTTCTGCACCTCCTCTAGGTACACCTTTATGTTTACATTTGCCACTTTCCCTAGGCAGCACGCATTTACCATCAAGGGGTGTGAGCAAGGTCTCTCTGCACAGTTTTAAGGGATAGGTTTTACCTTACTTAGTTAAGTTATGTTATGGTGGGTTAAAAAATGTGACAAAAACCCTCCACAGCAAAGCGTATAGCAAATGGAAATTACTGTATGCTCATTTGCATGTCTTAGACAGGTCTGCAACCCCGCCTTTCAAAATTATCACCAAGCACACAGCACTTCCACTGCAGCAAGGGATTCTGGAAAATGACATGCAAATGATCCTGTGTCTCCCCTTTTGCACCAAGGAGTGGTGTCCTAAATTATAGAGATAAACCCAGCACTCACAGGGTGGGGTTCAGGCAGTTCCCCTTCCTCTTCAAAGGATGAGGATGTAAGTAAAGTCTCCTCCTGGCTGGGGGGAAGACATGTTCTCAGTCCCTCATGGGCTGTTGTGCAATTACTACTCTAGTAAGGCCTCATCATTACCAGCAGGCCTGTACCATCCAGGAGCCTGGAAGCTATCCTGACAACTGATTGCAATTGCTGTAATAACATCATGCAGTGGCTGCAGAATAAAGACCATCCCTTTTTATATATCTGGCTGAGTTGCAATCTATTGGCCAAATGTATTGGGATAAAAGACTATCATGGTGGGGATTACCATCAGTTCTACTGGAGCTCACTATGGCTGGAGGCGCTGAGGCACCAAGAAAAAACATCCAGGATCACTGTGAGCCTGTCCTGTTTCCCCACTACACTGCGGAACACTTAGCATCTCCTGAGCCAAACAGGTACCGAGCACCATATAGGACTGTAGCCAGAGTAAATCTTCCAGGGGGGGTGGAGGGGGGGAGGGGGTGCTACATATTATATATCGTTAAATCAGACTTATTCCCTTTGTTACATTTTTACAAACCTAAAGAAAGTAGAAATGTACTCACTGCTACACAAGAAGAAAGTTTAGAGGCTTGAAAAGTTCCAAGGAATTTAATTACATCAATACTTTTTTTATTGGCTGCTATGTGGGACTGTCATTGTTAGTGTGCAATTAAAAAAAATGAACTCACTACTGTTCTTTTTCCTTAATAAGCGAGATAAAAAGTTTTTTTTCTCACAAATGTGTGGTACATATAGAGGGTAAGATATAGTAAACCCATAGAAGTAATTTGATTCACCATATTTACTACAGCCAGCATCCTTCACTTTAGTTCATTAAGCAAATATGTCTATGCAACTGTGCAATTTTCTCTTTAACTATATAACGCTTCTGGCCCTGCCACACCTAAGTGCATTAAAATATTTGTAGATTTTAAATTTTACTTTGATGTCTTCTTTCATGGACTAGAT
This sequence comes from Ascaphus truei, assembly GCF_040206685.1. Taxonomy (NCBI): domain Eukaryota; kingdom Metazoa; phylum Chordata; class Amphibia; order Anura; family Ascaphidae; genus Ascaphus; species Ascaphus truei. The sequence goes on along the minus strand of NC_134487.1, from coordinate 110,117,536 downwards.
ATGGATCTATTGGTAAGCCATTAAAAGGTATCCCACGGCAAATTAATTTTAACTTTAGAAGCTTGCTGGTTCCTGTTTTTAAAATAAAGAGAATGGCTTTGAGTTTCAGATGACTACATTACACATACTTTAGTTTTACTTGCAGTGATCACTGGCAAACAGTCCTTTTGAAAAACGTTTCTGTCTGCATAGAATATCAATACTGATGTAGCTAGGTTCCCCTTTACCTCCTGGTCATCGGGGAGAGGGGACAGCTGCAGAGGTGCACGTGGGTGCTGCCAGAGTGGCGAGCGGACCCGTCGGGAGTAGGGAGCGCCGCGATAGGGTTGCGGGCAGCGACCGGGTCCCAGCAGCCCCCGGGGCTGCACACCACATGGGGGAGCACAGCCAATAGGGCTGCTGTATCCTCGGTCCGAGAAGAGATACATTTGGCGCGGTTGGGACCATGCTTCAGTCGGGAGCCGACGCAGAGGAGAGAGGTAGTGTCCCTGGTGCCAGTAGCCCTGGGACTAGGCCAGCTTAGCCCTGTAGGCCCCAGCTTTTCCCCAACTCACTGTAGTACCTGTGTGTATATAGGTAAGGCCCTTTTAGCAAGGGACACCCCTTTAGCGCTTGGTAGTGATACTGTATCCGTGGACAGACCCACACAGTGATCTGCGGCTTGCGGTCTTGGACCAGACCACAGGCAACTAGAGACACTCATAGGGATACACTCCAGCGGGAGCTCCCTCAGTGCAGATGCCTTTTTGGAAGGACCAGACAGACCTACGTCGTGGGATCAGATGGGTCTTTTGTGTCATTCAGTGGTACCCAGGTACTGGAGTGCCCGGGGAGGTAAAGAGCACCAACGGTCCACAGGGGTAGCGCTACTCCCTACACTGGGGTGGGACTGACTCTAATTTGAGAAAGTACACCAGGGATATTGTTGCCAAGCACCCTAGGTACTTTGGGGGACACTCACCCTGGTGTTGTATTATTGTATGGTGTGAGATATATATTGCATAGTACCGTTATATTGTTTATATGTCAGTAAATATGTTGCTATATACCCTGCGTATGTTTACTGACTATTGGTTCCTGTGAGGGGTTATCTTACTATGATAGGATCTCTCAAGGGTGGAGGCACTGTATACAATGAACATGATCATCCCTGGGTCCCAGCGGCGGAGGATCAGGCCTCCTGTATGCCAGACAGGTATCCAGCATGAGTGGTTCCCCTTAGACAAGGGGAAAGGGGGCTACAGATATAAAAAAAAAAGAACAAAAACACAAATGACATATGCTGCTCACAAGTTGTTTGAAAAATAAGTATTGGGTTATGGATTCGTCCACAAATGCCAAGATTGGTATCGGGTGCATACTATGAGCTATATATGATAAATATATAAAAAATTAGAAGGAAAGATGTTTTTAACACCTATACCTTCTAGCTAGAAGCTCATTCAGTGTAGCACTCCTGGGACAGTTAAAATATAACTTTTATTAAGTCTCATATAAAATAAAGTGTGCATATATTGAAATTAAAGAATACAATATTCAAATACAATGGAGGATGTTGCAGTGATGGAGTGAGGTTGGAATAAATTACCCAATAAGCGTTATCTAGATATATATGAATAAATACACACTCAGGGACAACCAAAAAAACAAATTCTAGAAGGATAAGGTATCTCAATGCTGTATAGGATTATGATATAGAAATGTGCAATATAACAAAAATGCAGTCACAAACACAGCATACCGATCAAACCAACCTATGATCGCTAAGTGTAAAGTCCACCACTGTTTATACTAATGGATACTGAAAATGATAAACCTATGCCTATGAGAATCACAATGTATGGTAAACAATATCAATTAATATAGGGTGGAGACTGACATACTGCAATTGAGGTAGAGGACTAAACACAATCATAGGTTGGTGGTATGTGGATTAATCCTGTGTGTTACTGCAAAGGTGCAAAAAACATGTGATATGATAACACTATGCAGTCAAATTGTATTCACCCTATATCCCAGATATCCTCCCAGTCGTCCCTATCTATCCAACATTGAGGTCTTCAGCCAATTATAGCATGTAGTTATGATCCAGAGTATTTACTGACTGCTCTATTCCAGAGTATATTCCTGATATCAGGCCTCTCTGGTAGGTACCTTTTTTGCAGTATGTTTAAAATTTTGTAGATTTGGAAAGCTCGCTTCATGAGAAGTCGAAGTAAGGACATTTCTAATTTGGAGAAATTTGAAAATATGGAGATCATTTGTTTGGCATTTGTTTTGAAGTTCTTGGAAAGACACAATCTTCACCTTCTCTACCAGATCTGCTACTATTTTGATATTGAGATTTTGAAATTAGGTGAATTGTCTTTTGGAACATCCCAGAGGGAACTCTGGGCTATTGAAAATAGGGTAAGCGGAGATGGGGAGGACGTTAGTGCATATTTCCCCTTATTTTTGGACCATATATTCCACGTGCACCTCATCGATCCCAAGTCAAACCTCCCTGCTAGCGTCTCCCCGATCCCCGAGGACCACAGAGCCGCTGTGAGACATAGGGGTCTCGCGTAGTAAGCTTCCATTGATAACTAGCAGCAAGTTGCTGGGTCATTATTCCATACCACTACTACTTTTAATTGGGCTTCTTGATAATATTTAATAATATCCGGAACACTCAAGCCTACTCTTGCTCTTGAGGCTAGCATTACCGACCTTGCCACTCTCGGTCTTTTATCTTTCCATATATATTGAAATATCCTATATTTTTCAGCTCAGTCTGAGGGATATTTATCGGGAGGGTTTGAAAATAATATAGTCTTGGGAGAATGTTCATTTTAGTGGATATAATTCTCCCTATCTAGGATATCAGGAGTTTATTCCATGCTTGCAAATCTTTTTTAATTTTGTCAAAAAGGGGAGGGAAATTACACTGGTAGAGGGATTCGTACGAGTTTGCAATCTTAATTCCTAGATACTTGATATAGGTGGAGCTCCATTTATAATTAAAATTCGATTGTAGTTTAATTTCTGAAGCTGGGAGAATAAAGTTCAGGGCTTTAGATTTATCACTGTTATTTTTTTAACCGGAGGCTTCTAAAAGAAGTTAGGAGATTGGGAAGGAACATCAGTGGGCTGGCTAGAGTTAATATAACATTGTCCGCAAATAGTGAGATCTTATAAGTTATTCCATCAATGGGGATTCCTTGTATATTGTCCTCCTCCTTCATTTTAGCCGATAGTGGTTCAATTGATAATGCGAAGAGAAGTGGAGACAAGGGGCAGCCCTGACTCATTCCATTTTTGATCACAATTGGATCCGCGTTTCCCCCTGGAAGTTTGATGTTGTAAGGAATCCGTTCCTGGTTTTGGCTAAAGCTCACTCTTGCAGAGTTGGTGAGCTCTCAGAACAGACCTTCCCTTGGATTTGCAAGCACTTACCTGTGCTTGCAATCACTGCAGCTCTGTCTCTCTGCTCTGGCATTGGAGGAATTCCCACACATCCCTGTCTTGGGATTGGCTATCTGTCCTTCTTATACTGGCCTCCCTTTGACTCATTGCTGAGCATAACCCTAGATTGACTAGGATGTAACTGTGTTTGCTACAATCTACTTTGCCTTAACCTTGCCTTGTTCATGAGACCTGCTGCATTAACCCCAGGCAGAGGTCTGTATTTTGGTTCTTGTACTGAAGCATTGGATCTCCAGTGCTAGTCTTGCCTTGTTACAGAGACCTGCTGCATTCACCCCAGGCAGAGGTCTGCTTCCTGGTTCCTGTGCTGAAGCGCTGGTCCTCCAGTGCCAGCCTTTCCTTGTTCCCGAGACCTGCATTCTCCCCTTGCAGATAACTTATCATGGGCCGCTCCCGCTCATCGCGCAGAGGCCATTCCCACACTTCAGCTGCTACGCTGAAGCAGTGTGCTCCTGACTTCCTGATGCCGAACTCCAGCCTGGACATCGATTACTCTACCGTCTCCAACCCTGACCCATCAAAGGATTACCCTGGCCTCTCCAACCATGACCCTGCTACAAATGACTACGAAGTGCTCAATCTAGAACCGGCTTTGTGGTCTAACATCAGTGTATTCACATCCCCAACTCAGCCCCGCGGTCCGGTCCCGGTTTCTTGCGAGCATGTCCATTACAGATGTATGCTGTGGACTTCTGGTAAAGGGCTCATACACCCCCCAGAATTGGGCCCCAAATCCAAATTTTAGCATAGTTTGATCTAGAAATTACCATTTTATTCTATCAAACGCTTTTTCAGGGTCTAGGCTTAATAGTATAGCCTTTGCACCGGTGAGGTGCACGTGGTCAATGATATTTATGATCTTTCGGGTATTGTCTGAGGCCTGTCTACCTGAAACAAAACCCACTTGATAAATGTGTATTAGAAGTAGTAGAATCGGGTTCAACCTGTTCGTCAGGATCTTACTATAGATTTTCAGATCTGTATTGAGTAATAAAGATATTGGTCTAGAGCAGCGGTGCGCAAACTGTGGGGCGCGACCCCCAGGGGGGGCGCGACACTGCCGACGGGGGGCGCGGGTTTTACAGAGGCCCCGCGCGCTTCCCGAAGGCACTTAAATTAAGTGCCGGGGGAGCTGCAGGGCCTCTGTAAACCTAACTTACCTTGGCTCCGGCGGCTTCCTCCCTGCGGCGCCATGGCAACGCGGCGTCAAAATGACGCTGCGAGGTCATGTGACGTCACGTTGCTATGGCAACGTGATGTCATTACGCCGGAGCGCGGGTAAGTTGGGGTTGGGGGGGGCGCGGGAGTGAGGGGACAGCCATCAAGGGGGCGCAGGGAAATAAGTTTGCGCCCCCCTGGTCTAGAGTTACTACATTGGAGTGGGTCTCTATCCTCCTTATGAATGATGGCTAGGTTGGCCATAGACATTGAGGTTGGGATTGGTTCAAGAATTGATGTTCGATTCCAACGCAAGAATCGAACTTCGCAATAAATTTTCAAATCAGAGTGAAATTTGATCCAAAACCCAAGAAAGCTTTGTCCTCATACTAATTTATTGGTGTTTTGAAAAAAAATTAAATGGTGACACTTATTATTTTTTTTTAAAGAAAATATAGACGTTAAAAAAAAATATGTGACTAAAGTTAAACCTTCACAAATTCTATATACAGTATATAATTTTCTTTAAATACAAAGCAAACTCAAAACACAATAATGTATCAGAGCCAAAACGCAAAGTAAATTTTATAACCAAAACAAATATATCAGTGATAGTGCCCAGCCTTAGATATCAGTAAACCTGCCCAATACGCAAGGAAATACTATTTGTCAAGTTTCAGTGTCACAATTTTTTTTAATCTCATTATGTGTGAAACGTATACATTTTCGCGAATGTTTGCCAACGTTTCCAAAAACATTAGTCAGTAGTGATTTTTAGAAATATGTTCTCTGTAAAATGTCCTGTCTTTTCTAAAGTTGACAACAGCATAACAGAACTCTGCATTCAAGTTTTAGCACACAAAAAGAAGTTTATTTTGAAGATAAATACTCACATACAAAAAAAAGTACAAAAATAGCGGTGATGTAAAATACATTGTACTATCTTCAAAACTGTTTGCATAATTATTCTTTTCCTGGTGTTAACCCTCTGTCTGGTCTTGGTAGTATATCTTCTTTTCCGATGTTAACCCTGTCTATCTTTCTCCTTCTTGGTGTAATCCTTCTCTTCTACTAGCTAAATCTGCCATTGCTGTAGTTATCCAGAGAATATCCCTTAGTCATTGCTTCCTTCTTCCAATACTATGACCAAATAAGGTATCTACATGTGTCCTACAGCTTAACATTGATGTCATATTTGATAAGGAACTGCCCATCCTCCATACAAGGGAATAAACTTATAATACAGAAATGATTACCTCAGCGTATCATCAGTTATCAATTGCAACTGTTTGTCGATTGTAACTTAAATGTCACCCACAGGGCCCTTCCCCAGACATTTCAAGACAGCTGTATCCCATTATAACTTTTAACCCTATCCTTCCTAATGTAACAATGAATCTACAAAGAAGATTAATTTACTATTGGAATAATTCAAGTATGCTACATACTCCTTGATAAAGGACCTGTTGGTCTGAAACGCGTAGGAGGACTCTATCTGTGTCCCCCAAGGGGGTGAATTTGTCTCTCACCATGTTGCAATAAAGAAAAGTTTTTTACTCCACACCTGGCTCCCTGGCTGTGCGCCATTCGTTTTTTTCTACAAGTATGCTACATAGTCTGTATTTAAGGAAGAATCGTTGCAAATCAGAAAACTTAATCTGTTTGGCATCTTGTTTTTATACAACAGATTTAAACCTACTGTAACTACAATATATTAATGTAACTGAACTGGAATCTAACATTCTCACATATAGAAAACACTTAAAAAATTATCAGTAAAGATAAGGGGTCACTGAAGGAGCCAATATAAAAAAGGAGAAGGGTGGGATTATTAATAAGAGAGTGGACACAGCAGCAATGAGGGAAGGAGGAAAGAGAGGTGACGGTCTGATTATGTCTCGGGGGTAGGGGGGAGGGGTGAAGGTGACAGTTCAAGCACACGAGGCCGACGTTCTGATCCAGCAAGCCTCCTAACATCACTTTGTATATATCTATACCTTACAGATAAGATTGAAAGTATATATATATATATATATATATATATATATATATATAAAGGTTATGGTGGGTGAAAAAAGTGACAAAAACCCTCCACAGTAAAGCATAAAGCAACTGTAAATATTCCTGTATATTCATTTGCATGTCTTAGACAGGTCTGCAACCCTGTCTTTCACCATTATCGCCCAGCACACAGCACTTCCTCTGCAGCAAGGGATTCTGGGAAATGACATGCAAATGAGCACACAGTGCCACCTTTTATCTCAAGCTCACATTACATGAACAACCCTTAGCCAATGCATGCTGCTTTAGACACAGCTTTTAAGCAAGGGCTTGAGAGATGCAAATCCAGTAAACCCACTCACATATACATATTTTGTCCAGTATGGTGGTTTTGGCGCTGTGTCTGAAGCTTTCAGAAGGCTGCGTCTTAAGGAGTTCTTCCACAACAGACACAACCAAGATTATGCCAACACTGCAGAAGGAGAGCCGCTGCACATGAGCAGGGAGAAGCAAAAATCCAACTGGATCCCACAAACTGGGCGCAACCCCACATTGGACCGGTACATTGAAAGCTTCAGACACAGCGCCAAAACCACCATCCTGGACAAAGTAAGGAAACAAACATATAATCTGACACTGATGGAGAGGAAAGCCATAGAATCGCTAAAGGCCAACCACAACATAACAATCAAACCTGCGGACAAGGGAGGAGCAGTGGTCATAATGAACACCACAGACTACCTGCGGGAAGCACACAGGCAACTCTCTGATTCAAAGTATTACACCCAACTGCAGGAGGATCCAACTAAAAAATACATGCGAGAACTCAACAGGATCATTAAAACACTCCCGATCCACACAAGAGAACAAATTCTGGACCTGATACCAGCTAACCCAAAACCTGGTACATTCTACATGCTCCCTAAAATTCACAAAGAGGGTAACCCTGGGCGCCCTATTATCTCTGGATCTGGCACACTTACCGCGAATATTTCTGGCTGGGTGGAGGGCATTCTAAAACCACTTGTCAGGAACACACCCAGCTATATCCAGGATACCACCGACCTGCTAAACAAACTGAATGCCATTGGCCCACTCCCAACAGGAACACTACTAGCAACTATGGATGTAGAGTCACTTTATACAAACATCCCCCACGAGGATAGGATTTCAGCCTGCAGATACTTTCTGGGACCGCAGGAGCCACTCACAGAGACAGTGACTAAATGCATCGAATTTATTCTGACCTATAACTACTTCACATTTGGAAATGACACATACCTCCAGACAACCGGGACCGCTATGGGTACTCGGATGGCGCCACAGTATGCCAATCTGTTCTGCGCAAAACTGGAAAGTGACTTTCTTTCCGCCTGTCACTTGAAACCCCTTACATACCTTCGCTACATCGATGACATCCTCCTGATTTGGACCTCTGGCGAACAGGACCTCCTACAGTTCTATGACAACTTCAATACGTTCCACCCTACCATCAACCTCAAACTCACCCATTCTCCGGATGAAGTACATTTCCTAGACACCACCATTACTATAAAGAACAACCAACTACAGACTTCTGTATACCGCAAACCTACAGACAGAGCCAGCTATTTGAGGGACAACAGCTTCCACCCGACACACACCAAACATGCAACCATCTACAGTCAAGCCATACGATACAACCGGATATGCTCCGACACAGCAGACAGAGACCAGCGGATTAAAGCCTTGAGATCAGACTTTATAAACCGTGGGTACAACCACAGAATTGTAGACCAGCAAATTCACAAAGCCACCAGAATACCAAGAATTGATCTCCTTGAATACAAACAGAAGGAGACAAGCGACAGGGTACCTTTGGTGGTCATATATAACCCATACCTAGGAACCCTACGCAAGATCGCCAGGAAACTACAACCCATCCTCCAGGAAGATACAAGACTGCAACAGGTCTTCCCTGAAGCACCCTTATTATCATACAGACAACCCCATAATCTCAAGAATATTATGGTGAGGAGTAAAGTATTCAGCAGTACAACTGAATGCGGGACAAAACCATGCCAGGACCCAAGATGCAAAACCTGCGCAATGCTCTACACAGCGGACACAATACAAATACCACACAGGAATCGGGAATACAAAATCAGAGGAAGGTTCACCTGTTCCTCCAGAAATGTCGTGTACCTCATCATGTGCATGAAATGCCCAGGGGGCTGCTACTACATAGGTGAGACTGGGCAGGGGCTAAACAAGAGAATGAACCTGCATCGCCCACAGCATCACACGCGGAACAAGAGACAGTCCTGTTGGCGAACATTCCTCTGACTCTGGCCATAAGATGAACGATCTGAGGGTTGCCATACTCAAAGGTAATCTTAAAACACCGAAAGAGAGACGGTTGCATGAATACAAATTTATGCAACTGTTCGGGACACAAGTGAACTCTCTTCCCATGAGCGCTATAGGCCATGTCAGTACATACTGTGCTATATGTATGCACACACAGCTGTCTCTCACACATACTTATACTCCTTGTTTTCCATCCCTATACACCAATAGGGACCACATAGTATCCACACACACTTTTAGTTATGCTACTAACTCTCACATTTCCACACCCACCCACACCATTTATATCCGCTCCCACTACACACACACCTTTTGTAAAGCACTGTATATACTGTGGGCTCTCCATTCATGTTAATTCACACTGATACACATACACACTCTTTCATCACTTGCGTTCAGGAACCTTTTGACACCTCCAGCCATAAAACACATCCACACCGGGAGAAGGACCAGCACAGATAACATTCCAATAGACACTGTTTATAGTATAGCATTTGCTTGCTTCATTCATTGTAACATCGCCGGAAGAAGAGATAAGTGTATCTCGAAAGCTCGCACAAATAAAAGCATTTCGTTAGCCACATAACGGTATCATCTATTTATTTTTTGATTATTGAAGCTCGGCTAACACGGTACTGATACCTCTACATGTATATATATATATATACATATATATATATATATATATATATATATATATATATATATATCTGTCAAAAGGAGTGCTACTGGGCGTGGCTAATTGTATAAAACATGAAACAAGAAGTCCAGAGCAACATCCAATCCTGTGTATTTTTGTCACATTGGATGTTGCTCTGGACGTCTCTATTTTTATGGCCAGTGTATAAGGTGACAAATTCTTCTTCTACAACATTTGGGAAGATAAGTATTTTGTAACATTGATCATTGATCTAGACTTTTACATCTAGAATGTATAGACACAAGGAATCCATCCACCAAAGGGTGAAGATAGAGATGCAAAACCAATACAAAATGATACATACTTTAACATTTAGATTTACTAGAATCTATTTACTTACCAATTCTGCTACTGTTTTTCCGGTTACTGGGAACATAAGGAAACCCTTGATTTGTGTCACGATTAGAGAAACCTAAACAAAATATAAAGAAATGTACATTCTCAGTCCATCACCCTCTTCTAGTACAGTTTTGTGATACAATTACAATGTGCTGTGCCTGTATCTGTTGATTGCACCTTACCGTCCTCAGGATTTCCTGTTGTAGGTAAAACACATGTACTGTCATAGTCTGTGTTGTTAATTTCTTTGAAAACTTCAATTGTTCTGGTCACATAACTGAAAAATTCTCGGGGATTTAAATTTCCTGCTCCAAGCAGAGAAAATTCTTCTATAAAATCCTATAAACAAATAACATTAGATATTACTGTTAAATAACAGGTTAATAGAAGTCACAAAGAGTTCAGTATTGTCTAGACATCTCAGCTGGAGATATGCCCCTATCATTCACAAAATCAAATAAGCAAAGATTAATCATACAATTATGCTAAAAGCAGGTCTACTCTATTATTTCAACTAGAGATATAATGTTTAATGAAAAATAAATGCCTATAACAATTTGACTTACTAAAATACTAAATTGAAATGCAAAGATGTATTTATTACATCATTTTTTATTAATGTATTATTACATGTATTATTTATAATTAGCGAATTATAACACATTTGTAAAAATCAGCGATAATTTGTAGTGGAATTAATTAATATTCAAGGCAAACACTACAAGCTTATATAAAAAAAAGTGTCCAGATGTTCATTTTCATGTGCCAGTAAATGTATAGAAGAGATCAGTGAGGTTTTAAAAGCTGTGCAGACTGTAGTATAACGTCATCAATTAAAAACAATATTGTTGTTTCATTAAAAGGTATCATAACTTATAATATATCTACAACCCATTGGATTAAATGGGAGTTTTTAGCTGACTGTGCTGACATCAGCCTCTTTGAGGCTTATTGAATCAGCCTCTACTTGAGAATAGGTTTCTAACCAGACTAAAATCAGAAACCCCTAAAAATATGCACATCCAAGAAAGAATACTTAACTACTAACAAATATGTTTCTAGTAGTATATGTGTTCAAAACAAACTGCTTTCTAACTGGAAAAACAGGTAATGTCTATTATTTGACCAGGGCAGTTAATTCAGAGGGCAGTTGCATACTTTTATGAAAAGATTATGAAATTCCTATCTACTAACTAAAGTGGCAATTTAGGACCAAAGTGAGCTAATGCCAGTGGCATGTTTAAGTGGTTATATCTGGGTGATTGTAACTGTCTTTAAGTAGTGAAACTTTATTGTATTGTATTGTATTGTATGTCTTTATTTATATAGCGCCATCAATGTACATAGCACTTCACAGTAGTAATACATGTGGTAATCGAATAAATAACAGATAATATAAATAACAGATCACTTTATTTTGTAAACACCATGAGCTTCACAGTAGTAATACATGTGGTAATCGAATAAATAACAGATAATATAAATAACAGATCACTTTATTTTGTAAACACCATGAGCTGGCTACTCCCATTTTTCTGATGTAGGTTTAATTAACAACTGTTTGTATAACTCCCTCTCTCTTCTTATTTGTACTGGCTCTCTGATAAGAACAGGGTGAGATAAGGATAAAGAAAACACTTTATTTACAAACAATTCCCCATTCAGAGACCCCACAACAAATTTAGTTAATTGAAGAGAATGGCCTTAACTTGTCTTCCCGCACTGGAAGGTATCGCTTAGTAAGGGCTGTTCTATACAGCATGCGGCCGTGCGTTTTTTCATGGAGCTGCAGGTTAGTGTATATATGTGTATATGTGTATGTGTGTATGTGTGAGTATATGTGAGTGCATGGGTTGTGTGAGTGAAAGTAAGTTCTAGAGAGGTTTTTTTAAAGAAAAAAAAAGTTTAATAAATATTTTTTTTTTGTTTTACAATCCTTGACACACACACACACACAAACACACACACACACACACACACACGCATACATATATACATACATTTGAGCGCAGGTAGCAGCGCGAAAAGATGAATTTCTTCATCTTCTCCGCTGTTTGTCGGCTCCCCTCTCCCTGCCGTGAGCGCGCGCAGCCGTTCTATAGAAAGGCTGACTGACGTCAGCCAACTGAAATTCCGTTGCGCACGGCACTATAGAACGTGCCTAAGAATACCCCTGGGTGGTTTGTAGTCCTTCAGCAATTATGAAGATTTGTCATAGGAAGATTATTGAAGAAATATGTATAATAACCAACACATTGGGGCCTATGCAGAGAGCAGCGAATTTTAAAATTGGCGAATTTATTAAAAAGTAGCTTTTTTGGAGAGTTTTAATCTCCATATGCAGAAAAGTGCGAATTCTGCTATGTTTAACATGGATGCGTGTGGCGAGTTTAAATTGGCGAGATGCGCGCTTCAGAAATGTGTTAAAACAAATTCGCGGCTTTTTTTTTCCCTTTGCAATGGCCGCGAGCGGCAGTTTTTTTCTGGCGAGTTAAAACTGAGACAATCGCGCCATTTTATTGGCGCGAACAGCCGCTAGATGCCGTTCGCGCCTCTCTGCATACGGATATTTTTAAAACTGGCGAGATTGAGGTTCTCGCCAGCCGCGAGGCGAGTTTTATAACTAGAAAAGAAAAATTGGCGCGTTTTTCGGAACTCGCCATTTTCTGCTGCTTTCTGCGCGATTTTCTCCAAAAAATGGCGAATTTCGAAATAGCGCTGCTCTCTGCATAGGCCCCATTGTGTTATATGTTTGTGTCTCTCCTAAGGAAAAGTTTTGAAGGGCATATAACGAGAGGTAACTGTCAATGTACTACTTCCTGGTTAAACATTTTATACATTAATAAATAAATACTAGATGTAAAAATGATTGCAGAATATTTATGTAAATAGATTATATAATTTAGCTCTTTCCTAAGAATTCATTTTGTTTGGGCTTTGACCCTTTTAGGCTTTATCTCTCACTAATCCTAATGATTATCGTGACTGGAATCCATTTGCATTATTTGAAATTAAGTTTATTTGGCAACTGTGCACATTGAAGGGTGTAAGGCCCGTAAGTGCACGTGCCGCACACTTTTTGTGTGTATGCTGTGAGCGACAGTGAGGTACTGTGTTTGTGTATGTATGTGTGTGTATGTTAAATACGTTTATAATAAATAAATAAATACCTTGGTAAATAAATTATTTATTAACATTGTAAACATACACACATACACATACATACATTTCAGGGGCGGTAGAGACGCAAAATCTTTATTTTCCCTATCTTCCCCCCTGTCGGCCGGCTCCACACTCACTGCCGTGCGCGCATGCGGTCCTATTATAGGAAGGTTGACAAACCACAGCCAACTATAACTTCCGCGCACGCGCACGGCGCAGCAAGCGCACCCTTTATAGAACAGCCCTAAGAAGTTAAGAAGCTGTCTGTTATTTAAGGGACATGAGACAAATGCCCTTTCAGAACTTGTTAAATCGAATTGTTGTCTGAAGACTGTTCGATCTTCCTTTCATTTTGACAGTCACTAAGTGAACAACAGCTAATCCATATTTAAGTGCTGAGTCGTCTAAGGATAATTAATGACGTGTCAGTTGTAAAATGTGTATGGACAATTTCATTTTGAAATTCCTCTCAGTAATTACAAAAAAAATGATGTCCAAAAATTAGAATATGTTTCAAATAAATATTTTCTGTACATAAATATTTAAAAGGTCACAGGGGGTCATGTTGTTGCGACTGGGGTAAGTTTTTGCACCTAACTCCTCACACAACAAAGAATGTATTGCTTATTCCAGCATTTAAATCTTGCCCTGCAGCTACTTTTTGTACTCAGTGGGGGGCCTTCTAGCATACTTTAAAGAGTTTATTTTCTGCCAAGTGTTGAATTCCAAGACATTGGTAAAGCATTCACAAACCATTACCCTTATTTTACACATAGTTCATTTTAGAGGTCATTAGTCAAAGAAGTAACAATTTGGGGCGTTATTGCACCTCAAAGGTTAAGAAAGAAAGAGATATGGGAAAGAGATATTAACACACCATGTTAATATAAACTTTATCTACAAATAATCTGTAATCTGTAGTTTGTCGGCCTGGCACACTGTCTTCTAAATTATCAGCACACATTATATTACACAATTCTCAAATATATCAAAATATCTCATGAATGGTAAACCAAACAAAACAGATACAGTATACCAACATAAATGCATAGTATATCTTCCCTTATCGAATTAAACTTTAAGATGTAAAATAGACTTTTGAAAACATGAACACTGAACACAATTGCAAACATCATAAATTGTGATTTCATTGAAGAAAATGCGAAAATCAAATGTGCAAATGGAATTGTAGGCTCATATGCATAGTCTGTGCAGAATTTGTGTCTGTTAAAGAAGCAAAACATTCAATATCCTACATGTGCATGTGTTTTTTTTTTTTTTTAAATAAATCAGTTCTGTAGTTTTAGATAATACTTAATGCATTAAAAAAAATTAAACTCTTGATGCCATTTTTAATGAGTTTGAACTAAGCATCCTTTCATTGCTATAGGAGGTTTTAGCACACCTACTGCTGCGGCACAGTTTATTCGAGCATTTGCCCGTTCTGTGCCGCTGCAGTAGCCTGGCGCGCGCCCGAGTGTGACGGGCGCGCGCCGAAGCAGCGGAAGAGCGCCCTCCGATCGGGGCGCTCTCCCTACCGCTGCCGGGTCCGCCGGGTCCCCCGGAACCCCCTGCCGCTGTCCCGCGATCGCGGGACACCAGGGCTCCCTCGGGGAGCCCCTGGACACGCGTGCAGGGGGCGCACGCTCCCGATGACGCGTGACCGCGCCTCTATGACGCGCGGCACGCCGAGGGGCGGCCACTAGCAAGCCGGGAGATTTCCCGGCTTGCGGTACCGACCACACTTCAATAAAGTGTGTCGGTAGTGTACCCAGTAGTACAAGATAGTTGGCAACAAATTATCACAAACAGGAAAGTGTTGCAGTGTTCCCAGAAGGAGACTGTCTGAGTTGTAAGTTTTAATAATAGACAATGTTACCGTAGTAATATAAGGTTACAGTGCATTTGAGGCATTCCACTGACTAAAGGATTGATTCAGTGTTGGCCATTATGTGAACCCAGAGAGCAAGCTATTGGCTAATCGATTATAGGAGAACAGATCGATCGACAGCTTAGGTCATTCATTTTCATTAAAGGTAATCAAATGCTGCATGTGTTAAAACATAAGAAATAAAAAAAAGTGCTGCGAGTAATGCTACTGAATAGAAATATTTTAAAAAGTTACAAAAAAACAAGACATCTTTCTTTAGTAGTAAAGCCAAACACATGGTACACATTCAAGTGTTTTAATACATTACCATTTGTTCATTGAGTCGAAGACAATTCCTGATGCCATGAAATATCAAAGAAAGATTGCTTAAGATTAAATAGTTTTGTGATGAATTTGAGAATTTGTGTAAAAGTCTATCCAGACGGATAGACAGTTCATCCACCATCACATAAAGCCAGCAGTGTTTTGGCTAAAATGGAGGGGGAAAAAAACAAGAATTACCATTCATGCTTAGTAATATGTTTCTAATAAACATACTTAAAAATAAATAAATAAATACAGTTTTTCATAGACTGTGGTGCTTGTGTCTGGGTTAAAATGAACAATTTATCTGACAGATAATGTAGAACTATATTATACAACAAAATGACTCTATACATTTAATAGAAAAGCCAAATTACATATCAACACAGTTGCCATCTGGCAGGTTGTATTTAGCCCAGATGTTCATTTTTTTTCCATGCAAATCATTTAATTTTCACTGGAAAGCAGATATTTCTACAAACCTAAAAATACTTTGTACAGTTTCACAAGTGAAAATAACTCGTTGGAGATGTACAGTAGAAAAAAAAATGTCAGACCTTTTTTCTCTGGCATAAACCACAAATCCTAAAAACAAGAAGCCAAGAGAGCATCTCATATTTAGCATCTGGGCGGGAGTGGGAATGTAGAAGCGAAAAATGATCTTCTAACAGCCCAATATTGTGGGGGAAGTGTTGAAATTTTGACAACACTGATTATCATATGCTATGAAATATAAAGATGCTTAGCTTTGAAAAAGGATAAAACGTTATATATTTGTTAAAAACATGGCCCTGTGCAAGGCAACGGCATGGCAGTGGTATATAAAAGCAGACATGTCAGGTATCACTAATTTTCAGCAAGTTTCACTTATTTGTCAGACCAACTCATCACTAACAGTGCTCTCACTGTCTCTCACCGACTTGAACAGAGTATTGTGTACTGAAGTTAGTTCCCAACATTCATTTACTTGGTTCCTTTGAAGTTGACATCTTTGTATGTTATACAATTAATTCATCATTACAAAGCTTAGGCAAACAAAAGCTGAAAATCAAAACATGGATGTAATGAATTTCAGTTTAGTCATGTAAATAAAAGATAAATATGCATGGGATCCCAACAGCAATGTCTCGTAACAATATGCCATATACAGTTCCCAGTCTCGTCCCGCTATTAAAAGAATTCTAGGGAATGGACTTAAAGCATACACAGAAAGTTATAAGACAAAGTGCAAAACAAATGACCTCCATTTGATGCAGCCTGTGTAGTCTACATGATGCGTTTTAGGCCAGGTCCAAAGTGCCTGCTGCAGTCCGTGCTATGGCGTGCGCTGCAGGAACTAGAACCGCCCCTCAATGTGTCGGCCCACTAGCTGCCTTGGCGCTCAATTTGCCGCTGCATTGATCGACAATATTTACTGAAGACAAGAAAATTGTCTTCAGAAATGGCGACGGAGTGCTGGCCACGGCCCCCGGCGGGTCAGCCAATGAGGGCAAACCAGCCGAGTGACATAATGGCTGCGCCCCCATCACAATCTCTTGTAGCACAGCCACAGACTGGGAGATTGCGGTTCACACAGCTGCATGCGCCGCCAGCCTGCCAGGCGCACTTGCAGCAGCCGACACTGGGGCTGTAGCCTTAACAATAGCTTTAAGCTGTGTGTTTCCAAACGATGTGGTCTGTTCATAGCTGTATGGTTTCCATGCAGTTTGTATTTTTAAATAACCTCATTCAATTTGATTATTAATCAAATTAAAGCCACATTAAAGCAATAAGCTACGTGTTTTTTTTTTTATAAATAAATCGGCTCTGCACTATGAGAAAAAAACTGTAGCATTTTTTAACATTTAAAACAACTCTGAATGACATTTGTAATGTATTATAATGTAACAAGCATGTTTTGATTCTATTGCAACCATTTACAAAGTCACATCCCCTTCCTCTTCTGAAATAAGCTCTGGCACACCCCTTTTTGAGTCCTGCCCTCTCTCTAGCAGTGCACTAATTGTATCTAGTGACTACCTGGTCACATGGTCGTCCCCACAGAACTTTGCATCTTTGGTCCTCTTCTGTGGCACTGACAGACATTTCGTGAACCCCCAAGCCAAATTTTTGCCGATCGATCACAGGAGAACGGATCGATCGGCAGCTTAGCTAATTACTTATCATTATGTGGATTTAATTGATGCACATATTAAAGAAGAAAAAAACGACAGCTTGGACTGCTGTTCTAAACTACATTGATAAGATTAGCAGCTCTTACTGCAATGGGTTTTATGAAATATACTGATGATGTTTATATACTTTGTGAAGACATTACCTTCATATTGATGTGGCAAGCATTACATATTAGAAAGTTGCCAACCATTTTCTTACATTTGACACCATCTCTAAGAAGTGTTAGCTCTGAATTGAACAGTTAGTTAGTGGGGTTGCCGAACATGTTTCTAATGTCGTGATCTTTGCAGGCTACTTTAAGTGCAATACACTTAATTTCATCCATAGAGATGCTGGCAACATTATCAAAAGTATTTATTTATTTATTTATAAAATATTTTACCAGGAAGTAATACATTGAGAGTTACCTCTCGTTTTCAAGTATGTCCTGGGCACAGAGTAAGACAAATAATACATGGTTACAAATACAGTTACATAAATGAACAGGGTATACATTATATACAAGACATTGCGTGCACAGTTGAAGAAAATATATATTATGGGCGTATGAAACAGTTACAGACCAGATTAAAATGTGAGAGAGCCTTAGATTTGAAAGAACTTAAACTGGTGGTGGATGTGAGAGTCTCTGGTAGGTTGTTCCAGTTTTGGGGTGCACGGTAGGAGAAGGAGGAACGGCCGGATACTTTGTATGCATTTTTTATGTACAGTATGGAGGATCTCTAATGACAAGAATTAACCAATAAGCCTGAAAAAAACATCCCTGCTCCAAACAAATAACATTATGCTTTTTCAATAAATACAGTGCAACTTTTAATTTCATGCAGAGTTAAACTTGCCACAAATTAGGTTGGCTTACAGTATGTAGATAATTATACATGTTGTATGTTTGATGATTTTTTTTACCACCCTGTTTTTATTGCAGCAATGTTGAAATATGAAAAGGTAATTTAATATAGTCTTTTAATACAGAAGTGAGATTATATTAAGGTTTTTCTTTTTTGTTTGAGGATACAGACCGAGAGAAGTTCAAAGTTAGCTTTTACTATTACTATTCAGTGTGATATATGGCAACTTTGTTATATATACATATTTGTACAGCACCGCCAGCATTGTATCACACTATGGTTTAATGCTATAAACAAATGTGAAAAATTACTGGAGTACTTTCAGAAAATTGCTCTTGACAAAAGCAAGCACTTTTTTCGCTCCCCATAAATTGCCCCTAAATGTATTTTGGAGTTCCATTTTTATGAATAAAACGTTACAACTTTAATTTATTACTCTGTCCTACTAAGTTACTTTCTGGAAAAAAAATATTTTTATATGACCAATATCCTCAGAGATAATTAAACATAACTTGGGGCGTATTTACTAAGAAACCCTATAGCAGGTTTTTATTTTTCCTTTTTGTGCACTGTTACTAACTGATGTACATCAATGAAAGGAACTGCACCAAATGTATCATTAAATTTATACTTGCCTCATAAATTAACCAGTAAATGTCAACATAAAGCACACCTTTATAAATGTTTTTCTACACACATATGTACATATGCTTAAGTAACACGGGTTGACGTAAGTTCTACAGGCACAACTAAATATGTCACTATGCAAGTTTCATAATTGTTTTTATGATTTTACTGTATTCCAATTACAACACTTTTTTTTTTTTTAACATTTTACAATGCTATTTTAGAATTTTGAGGGTTTCCCCCCCGCCCCCCCATAATTTGGTAATAATGCAAATCCAAACAAATTGAGTTTTGGTAAAACCAGAACACAACATTATTTTTTAGAAACTAAACAATGTCCAAAAGAAAAGCACAATTCTTTTAATGAGACAAAATATGAGTGGAAGTGCCACCCTTCTTTACTGTTACATTTAATGGACATAATATACAGAGTCACAGCTTACTGAAAAAAATACAGAAACATATTTTTCATGTATTATAAATAACAATTTAAAGTGATCATTAGGAAACTTAAGTTTTAACACCAGCTTTATATATCACTGATTAAGATCTCATATTCTTTATCTCTTTACCAGCATTTGTTTTGTGGCAAAAAAAATCCCACATTTGCTTAAAACACTCAATTTGGGATTCTAGTTGATCAACTTTTTTTTTAAAGGATCAATTAAGGTGGAACCCAGGAGCTTCCTTATTTTCTATCACCCGCAGAGCTCAAATTCCAATTTGACTTCTACAGGCACTTTATGTAAGTGGGTTGGGCAAAAACAATTACGTTACAAGTCAAACTTGGCTTTAAAGACATTTGACACACAGAACTTGCTTAAACTAAATACATCTGTGTTTCTATAATCAAAGCTCTTTTATACATGCTGCATATTTTGAAATACATGAAATTATTTGTGTTACAAATTCATTACCACACTAAAACAGTATTTTATAGAAAAGGGAATGCTATAATTTAACAAATGGATGACGATCATAAGATACGTAATATGTTTATATTGTGGGTATAACCTGGGTAATAATTCATGGGAAAAAAAATATTAATCTGAAACTTATGTCACAACAGTTTCAAGACGCAGTTATGCGCCTCTGATTCAAAACCTGACCTTTATAGATCAATGCAGTGCACTCCAAACCAGTGATGACACTCCCGTGTTAAAACTGGTCAGGTGATCCACATTGTGACACATTTAAAATATTTAATACAATTATAGATTTTTCTGACTACATTATATTGAAGTTGGAAAGTAATTTTGAATTTCTGAAATGTATGATTTATACTTGTTGTCCGGAGTATCATGCATGGACACAAAATCCTGAGATGTTACCACCAACTTTGTTACATTATAATAGAGGGTACCTGTAACAGGGGACTTATCCCTGTTCCCAAATGTGCCTCTAATCCAGCAGTGTGGTGGTTAACTGCTGGTAGGCAATTAACTAACACCACCTGCCTGATTAGATTGCTTAGAAAAGCCTGTCTTTTGAGACAGGAAGTGAGACTCCTTAGCTCACATCTGAGCTGAACTTTGGAGACAGAGCAGAGATTCCATAGTCCACAATGGGGCTGAACCAAGGAAGGGCAGATGTCTTGAGCGACAAGCTGACCACAAGACAAAGGGGACAAGATTCTAAACTTTGAGCCTGACATTTTCTGTGCACACAAGGGTGCTGTTCCAGGAGAGCAGAGAAGCTTCCCCTACAGCAGCCCAGCTAACAGATAAGACTTTTTCGTATAAGACTATTATCTATGTCTGTGTATTGATAAATGTCTCCATGATTTGGGGCTGGTAAATAGCTTAGCTAACCAACCCAGTCAGAGAGGGCTGAGCTACATGTATAGATAGTCTCCAAAGCAGAGATAGGGGTTTTTGGTTGGCTCACTATTTCGCTGATGTTGATTTTTTTTGCTGTTTAAAGCGACAGGCACAATAAAGCCTTGATATAATTTCACCTTACAACAGTCTCCTTTGTGTACCTCTGCACATGTCCTCCTACATATGGTGTCAGAAATTTGGGATGAGAGGTGGCCTTTGAAGTGTAAAGGGCCGGAGATTGCCTGTGGAATTTTTTTTGTGCTTTTGCCTACATACAGTCTTGCAAACAAACCTGAGCAACAAAAACAAAGATTCACCTGCAGCAGAGATCAGAATTAAAGGGATACACACCCAGGCAGGAAACTTACACTGCACTGAAACCTACAAAACCACAGATGGACTCTTTTCCCCAATCCCAAGAGGAGAGAGAGAGAGAGAGACATGCTGAAGCAGGTAAACCTTTATTTGCCTATCACAAAGTGTAAAATGGTAATTGAAATAGGGGTTTTGCCTTCTAGCCATAGTCAGAGTTCAAGAAGTGAGTCAGCCCTTAAAAAGGGATAGGTGTTTGTTGTTTTCAAAAGTTTCGCTGAAGCAGTGAATACAGATGGTGACCCACGAGTACTGATTTTGAAAATTAAGGTTGCCACACCGCATAGGACTACCAGCTGTGAATGGAATATATGCAGAAAAGTATGAAAATTGATGTGACTGTGCTGAAGCAGGGGAATTTTTAGCAAACAAATTCTGAGTGTAAAATTGCCCTACAGGGGAAAAAGGGATTGCTGAACTGTGTAAAAGGTATTCCAAAGCCAATTGCTGAGTGTTGAGTAACCCTGCCGGGAGTGAAATAAATATTCCACTGCAAAGAATGTTTTTTTTTTCTGCAAGTAAAAAAAAAAAAAAAAAGTCTGCCTATGTATCTTGGGAGAGTGAATGCCATAATACCCAAAGAAGAGACTGAAAATTACTGAACTCAAGCAGAAAACCAAATTCTGCTGCTGAAGCGGAGAGATTGCCATAGCAAGTAAATGGTTTAAAGCAAATGCCTTTGCTGAAGCCAGAAAATGGGCAGCTAGCAAGCATTGTATTTAAAGAAATAGAACCTTGGGAATTTAAAATGGCCACCCAGCTGAAGTCAAATACAGACTCTGTAAAAATAAGGAAGAAAATGTGTTCCTGGTGTAAAGAACCCCACCACACGGAGCAGTGTCCCTTCAGGCCTTATTCAGACGATGAGTGTGAATGCATGCACAGTAATGCTAATGTTGTAAAACTTACTAAAGGAAAGAAAAAGTCTACAGAGATGCCTGTGAGAGCTACGACCTCTACAAGCAAACTATGCCCACCTTTAGGACTAGAACTGTTGGGGGTTCTAGCAAATACAGTGACAACAGCTGCAATAGCGCCTCCTGAGGTCAGGAAGAAAAATATACCTGATAGCCCCAAAATGGAGGACAAAATACAGCATTCCTGTAATGAACCCTACCCCACGGAAGAGTGGCCCTTCCAGTCCGATGAGGAGGAAGACATCTCTTATGGAGAACCCAAACCGAGTAACACCCACAAAACACCCCAAGAATGGTGGGGGTGCGTGAACTCGGTAAGAACCGAAAAGACCGCTCCCTTTGTTGACGAATATGATCGGCAGGAGAAAAAGCGGGAGCAGTGGATCACCGAATATTTCCGTCAGCTATTACAGTTGCAAGAAAAGCCAGGTGGATCCAGTGACGCTGCTAAAATTTCAAATGAAGATGGAGACCCCAGTATCCCTGAGGGGACGGTGTCATCTAAAACAAAAAGGCGAAAAAAGAAAAAGAAAAGCGGTTCTTCACTTACCGTGGAAGAAACAGACACATCTGCAGATCTTGCGGAGGAAAAGGGGGTCCGAAATGCCCTGCAGCCTAGAGAAAATGGAGAAGTCGTCCCGCGGACGACCGAATATCCAGAAGGCCCAAGGCAGAAGTCGTATACCCCAAAGAAGTGTCTGTCCGGTGCTAATAGTGAAAAAACCTCAACCAACCATCCCAAGGAAGCGGAGCCGGAACCGGTGAGTGATGATCCCTTGACCAGCCCTGGGGATGCCCTGAAGGTTGCCAGGCATGACTGTGATCGGCTACGGGAAAATAACGTGAAGCTACAGAAAGATGTGCTCACAATGTACTCTTTGGCAAGGACAGAATTGGACGATCTCAAGACTGAGCTAGATACTGCAAACTCTACTATTACCGCCATGGATGAAAAGCAGAGCCAATCTGATAAAATGATGGCTAAGCTGAAGCGGAAGTATGAGGAGGCACTGAAGCAGATGACAGTCTTCCAGCAAGAGATGCACACTCTTCGCATAGAGCTGAATGCCTCACAACAGGAGGTCAACAGTGTCCGGACAGAGGTAGACGTATCTCAGAAGGAGGTTCATACACTCCGCAGAGCACTGGAAGCCTCACATCATGAGATCAACAGCTGCCACACAGAACTGGAAGTCTCCAGAAAGGAACTTCACAGTCTCACTGAGGAGCTGGACATTTCAAGGAAAACTATCCTACATCTTAACTTAGATCTCAAAGTCTCTCAGAAGGCGCTTCAGAACCAAAACCTGGACATGGAAGACTCACGCCAGGAGACAGCCCGCCTCCAAGCAGATGTGCAAAAATGGAAGGTGGACTGCAAGGAGGCCCTGAATAGTACAGAGACTGAAAAAAGAGAAAATTTAAGATTAAAAAAGGAAAATTCTGAGTTGACAGAACACGTCAAGGGAAAGAATGAAAAGCTGCACGTGCTTAAAGAAATAAATAAACTTTTGAAAGATGAAAAGTTTGAAGCAGAGCACCGACTGCAGAACCAACTGCAACAGGCACAATAAAGCCTTGTTATAATTTCACCTTACAACAGTCTCCATTGTGTACCTCTGCACATGTCCTCCTACAGTACCATATCTTTTCAGAAGTAGCCCATCGCATTGCCACTAAAACTCTGTCACATAATATAACCCAATATTATGCTGTGAATGTCAAATGAATGGACCATAGAGCTTCCCCCAATGGAGAAGCATTTTCACAGCATATTGATTGGGGGTCCCAGAGTTTAGCAAAAGGCACCAATGGAGAACATGTATAAGAAAAGCGGGAAAAATGAGATACTTCTGTTTCAAGAAAAACACTATGGGACACATGCATGAAGTGCCAGGGCAGGATATCGTACCTGCACCAGCAATAAACCCAATTCAAGTCAATGAAAATTAACGTTGAAATGGATGCGATAACCCATACCGGCACTTGATGAATATGCCCATTAGCGTTTTATTTTTAATCACATTTTCACAGAGACACGTACAATTACCACACACTGCAGCAGTTCACTGTCTCTGAGGTCAGGGTTGGGATCTGCTGCTTAGCATGTATGCTAGATGTACATGGTGTGTTATGTTGAACGTCTTAATGGACCTAAACATAAGCATTTCCAGAGACCAGAATATTTTTTCATTTGTTTTTGATTTAGGTGTCTTGAGAAGACTGAAAAGTCTATTTGTGGCCCCTAATAGAAAATCATGAGATTTAGTCCTGAACTGTGTAAAGATTTTTTTCACTTCACTAAAAAGGTTAAGTTTTTGTTACGAGAATCTAGTCCAATTTAAGAAAAATACTACTAGGAGCAATGTTAGTCTATAAAATGTCCTCCAAAACATAGGGGAGCGTTGATAAAGGCCATTTAAAAAGAAAACATATGCCGGAGGTCATGAACAATGCAAAATTGGTCCTTTTGAGTCGTGAAAAAAGTTGCGGCTGAGTCAGAGTTCGCCAGCGATTCGCCAAATCAATGTGCATTGCATTTTTTTGTAATGTGTTAAATCTATATAAACACTATATTCATTTAATGCTGAGATTACAAATTGGCCACACCCACACCATGTTTCGCTCACTGGTAGAGATGGCCAAAACCACCCAAATCTGTTTCCCGGATCTTCACTAATGTTACCCCCAAAATCTGTTTCGCAGTCTAAAATCCGCAATCTGATTTGGTTGATTTTAATCCATGCAGATTCATCAAAAACTGCCAGGGGATACAACCCAAGGACGGATTTGTAGAATTCAATCCACGGATTCAGCAATCTGTGCTCAAGAATCCGCCAACAGATTACTGAATACACGGGTTGCGGAATCTGCGAAGTGTATTGGTAATAATAATAAAAATCCGCAAAACACGAAGCGCCCTATGTGAGACTGATCCGCTGAAATCCGCGGAGCAAACAAACCGGCAAATCCACTGCGGATCCAAATTCACCCCCAAAAATTCACCCATGTCTACTCATTGGTGATATTTCACTGAAAGTTCTAATTTAGCAAACATCATTAGACCTTTGATGCTTGGTAACATGTTTTGCATGATCCTCTTCATCCTACTTTATCATTGATTGTTAAATAAAAGCACAAAGTTCCATAGATCAGTGCTTCCAAATCTTGGCTACAAAGTAACAGTCATATAATTGGCAAAGAGTATCAACTTGCTTATAGAAAGGTCTATCAAGGCATCATGGAGTCTGATTAGTAATAAATGTATAATGCTCAGAAGGAAAGGAGGTGCAAATATAATATCCTGGTTGATAATGCTTTTGATAAACAGCACTATCTGGTTCTCTTCCTAAGTGGACTACTATAACGAGTGCTCACTACAAACAGGACGGGACCGCAATGCTGAGGTGCGGATAGTGATATACACCGACCTGTAACCGCATCCGGAGTGCAGAATGAAGGCCGTGTAGCCGGGTCAGGGTAGGAGAGGTCAGAATAGTTGTGATACTCGGCGTGGTCTAGGATTGGAGAAGTTGGATGGTCATTGTGTGTAGCCGGGGTCCAGGAGTAGAGAAGGTGGGAGTCCAAATGCAAGCCGAGGTCAGAGGTCAGAGAAGGCAGCGGTCCGGGTACAAGCTGAGGTCAAAGGTAACAGAAATCAAGACAGAATGCAAGAGCAAATGCAGGGCAGCAGGATGTTTGAGGCAAGCACTTCGACACATAAACAGAAGTATATGCTCAGCCAATTTGCCTCAGGGCTGGCTGAGCATATAACGAGCAGGGAGCCAATGGGAAGGCTTGCAGGCAATGAGTCATGAATAATTACAGATAGGTGGTCCAGTGATAGGCAGGGGCGGAGTGCACCGCAGTTGTGGAGTAATTAATGTTGTTAACCCCTCGCATGTCCCTGGCGTCGCGGCACTGGCGTGGAGTGTGAACAGGAGAGCCCTCCGTTGCGTCACGGGACGTGGTGCTGGGGCGGAGCCAAACATAAGTTACTTAGTGCAAGAAACAATAACAATGCATAAAATTAAAACACATGATGATCTAAATCAATTGAATTAAAAAACAACAAAATCAATTGAATTATAAAAAACAACAATGGAACTTACTATGAAACAAGAAAATTGTATAGAGACAAGCAAACAAATGTAAATATATTCTCTAAATAACCGATGTAGATCAGTCTAAAGTGATAATTATAAAGGATACATGGTGATTATTTGCTTCAAATTGATAAACAACCAAAAACAATAAAGTTTCAAAACCATGGATCTATATAATATTATACTGTCAATATTATAGTTATATATTAGCATTATATATTAACACATGTGATGTGCCGTGTATTGCTAGTGGAATGCAAAGGCAAATAAATACATGTTGGATGAATAGGACTAAGGTAAAATAAATACTTAGAGATGTTTTGGAGAGAAGCTCCATAACAAACAAAACTATATTAAGTCCTATAGTACAAAAGACAATTTACAAGGATGGGATAAATGGTATCACATCCTAATAATAATATGTATAGATGAAAATGGACCAATCAAATTGCCTCGCATTCCCAAATAGCACAGTAATAAAATGAATTATTTGGATCTACATCTGTATGTTGATATTAATCTAAATATACAAACAGATATTTTCCAAAAATCCAATTCCCACAAATCCCTGCTAAGGGCCAACAGCAGCCACCCCAGATCACTGCTGCAGAGCATTCTGAGAGGTCAATACCTTAGATTGAGACGAATCTGCTCGAACGAGGAGACATTTTTGAAACAATCTAAGCTATTGAGTAAAAGGTTCAAAGATAGAGGTTATACTGACCAGGATATTGATGAAGCTTTTGAGAAGGCACTTCATGCTAATAGATTAGTTCTATTAGAAAAAGTTAACAACAAAGATAAGCAGAGTTATAGAGAGGAACATCAGAAGTTCCACTCTTTTTTACCACTTTTAGCAAACAAGCCAATCAAATAAGAACAATTGTGGAAAGACACTGTAGGTGTTGAGACTGGACAGAGATCTGGGGAGATATACTAAATCTAATCCCAGATTTGTATTTAGGAAGGCCAAAACCTTCGGTCATCATCTCTTTCCCAGTCTTTTTAAATCTACTGTAGGAACTAATTCTAATATCAAAACTCATAAAGGCTTCTATAATTGTGGCAATAGTAACAATTGCAAATATGCCACTCCGCTTA
This sequence comes from Ascaphus truei, assembly GCF_040206685.1. Lineage (NCBI taxonomy): Eukaryota > Metazoa > Chordata > Amphibia > Anura > Ascaphidae > Ascaphus > Ascaphus truei. Next base: position 110,090,202 of record NC_134487.1, on the reverse strand, counting down.
TATACTGTATCACATTTTTCTAGAACATATTAGATCATTGTGCAATCTATGGTCTCACTATTTTTATAGTAATACACCATTGAGAGAGATCTACATTTTTGTATTCATATTATTGTTCCCTGTTGGATTATATATATAATTATATATAACCTTTCCGGATACATCATCTGGCAATATCTGATTATATATATATATATATATATATATATATATATATATATATATATATATATATATATATATATATACATATATATATATATATTTTTCCCTTTATGTTGTGTATTTGCTATTTGGGTATGCAAGGCAATTTGATTGGTCCATTTTCATCTACAGTTGTGTGAAAAAGAAAATACACCCTCTTTGAATTCTATGGTTTTACATATCAGGACATAATAGCAATCATCTGTTCCTTAGCAGGTCTAAAAATCAGGTAAATACAACCTCAGATGAAGAACAACACATGACATATTACACCGTGATGATTTATTTAACAAAAATAAAGCCAAAATGGAGAAGCTATGTGGGAAAAACTAAGTACACCCTTACTTCTTCCATAGGAATTAAGATGCTAAGTAGCAGATAGGTGCTGCTAATCAAATGCCCTTGATTAATTGATCATCAGCAAGTGTGACCACCTCTATAAAAGCCGAAGTTTTAGCAGTTTGCTGGTCTGGAGCATTCAGGTTTATGTTAACACAATGCCAATGAGGAAAGACATCAGCAATGATCTTAGAGAAGCAATTGTTGCTGCCCATCAATCTGGGAAGGGTTATAAGGCCATTTCCAAACAATTTAAAGTCCATCATTCTACAGTGACAAAGATTATTCAAAAGTGGAAACATTCAAGACAGTTGCCAATCTTCCCAGGAGTGGACGTCCCAGCAAATTCACCCCAAGGTCAGACCGTGCAATGCTCAGGGAAATTGCAAAAAAAACAAGAGTTACATCTCAGAATCTACAGGCCACAGTTAGCATGTTAAATGTTCAAGTTCAAGACAGTACAATTAGAAAAAGACTGAACAAGTACAGTATGGTTTGTTTGGAAGGGTTGCCAGGAGAAAGCCTCTTCTCTCTAAAAAGAACATGGCAGCACGGCTTAGGTTTGCAAAGTTGCATCTGAACAAACTACAAGACTTCTGGAACAATGTCCTTTGCGCAGATGAGACCAAAGTGGAGCTGTTTGGCTATAATGCACAGCGCCACATTTGGCGAAAACCAAAAACAGCATAGCAACACAAACACCTCATACCAACTGTCAAGAACGGTGGTGGAGGGGTGATGATATGGGCTTGTTTTGCAGCCACAGGACCTGGGAACCTTGCAGTCATTGAGTCGACCATGAACTCCTCTGTATACCAAAGTATTCTAGAGTCAAATGTGAGGCCATCTGTCCGACAGCTAAAGCTTGGCCAAAATTGGGTCATGCAACAGGACAATGATCCCAAGCACACCAGCAAATCTACAACAGAATGGCTGAAAAAGAAAAGAATCAAGAATCAATGGCCCAGTCAAAGTCCAGACCTCAACCTGATTGAAATGCTGTGGCTGGACCTTAAGAGAGCTGTGCATAAACAAATGCTCACAAACCTCAATGAACAGAAGCAACGTTGTATAGAAGAGTGGGCCAAAATTCCTCCACAACAATGTGAGAGACTGATAAAGTCATACAGAAAATGATTACTTCATGTTATTGCTGCTAAAGGTGGTTCTACAAGCTATTGAATCATAAGGAATGTTTTTCACACATGGCTTCTCCATTTTGGCTTTATTTTTGTTAAATAAATCATGACACGGTGTAATATGCCATTTGTTGTTGTTCATCTGAGGTTGTATTTACCTAATTTTAAGACCTGCTAAGGAACAGATGATTGTTATTATGTCCTGATATGTAAAACCATAGAATTCAAAGAGGGTGTACTTTCTTTTTCAGACAACAGTATATATATTATTATTAGGATGTGATACCATTTATCCCATCCTTGTAAATTGTCTTTTGTACTATAGGACTTAATATAGTTTTGTTTGTTTTGGAGCTTCTCTACAAAACTTATCTCTAAGTCTTTATTTTATCTTAGTCCTATTCATCCAACATGTATTTATTTGCCTTAGCATAAATACTTGGACAAGTGACTAGAAGAGGTCACTAAAAAGCCCTAATAACAGCACTCAAAGTCACCATACACAGGTAAGTATATGGTGGGGATAGGATATAAGTGTATTCACTAGGACCAAAAAATGGAGGTATATAAACCTCCAGCCACAAGACTAAGAACAGCAATTAAAACTAAAAATAATAAAGTTTTATACATATGTTTTCTCGCTGCACCCCCGCTGATCGCGCTATACGCCGTTTTCATCTTTGATGCGGGGTGGTGGTATAACATCTTTAGCAGCGCTTTATGTTGCGCAGTATGACCGCTATCATTGTTTAGCAAGTCACCTGTATATTTATTGCACTGTATGAATAGACCCTTACTGTGCAGTCTATCTACCTTCTACACCATAGTGTATCTCCTCCAGATATGTGTATTCACACATGAGCCTGTCTCACACATTACCCCACCACCGTTCGTTCCGTGAGGATTTTAATATCCAGTGTTTGTATATATATGTACCCCTTAGTTGTTAAGTTGCGTCGGTCGTTATATTAATAAAACATATAAAGGAACACCTGATATAAAGTGCTGTCATCGCTGGACAAGGCAGCCTAAATCAGCTATTACTTATCTCCTGGAGTCCAGTCAACTGTTGCATATAGAAACCAGCGTGTCGCTGTGTCTGTATTGATACTACCTTCACTGCATGTCTCTGCCCACACAGACCGTTCTTCCTGGTGTGCGTCAAGCGTCTGACGTCACCATACACCGACGTAAGTTTCACGTGCTAGGCACGCTTCTTCAGGGGGAGGAGTCACTTAGCATTCCACTAGCAATACACGGCACATCACATGTGTTAATATATAATGCTAATATATAACTATAATATATTGACAGTATAATATTATATAGATCCAAGGTTTTTGAAACTTTGTTTTTGGTTGTTTATTAATTTGAAGGAAACTAAAATAATCACCATGTATCCTTTATAGTTATCACTTTAGACTGGTCTACATCGGTTATTTAGAGAATATATTTACATTTGTTTGCTTGTCTCTATACAATTTTCTTGTTTCATAGTAAGTTCTATTGTTGTTGTATTTTATAATTCAATTGATTTAGATCATCATGTGTTTTAATTTTATACATTGTTATTGTTTCTTGCACCAAGTAACATTTATGCTGCCTTGGTCCCGCACACGGAAGGTGTCACTGTCAATAGCTAACAGATTTCCCTCTGTCGGCATCAGTCTCGCTGATATTATCTTCACACGGCACGTCACTTCCGGTCGGGGGAGAAAGCTACATAAATCACTACTTCCAATAGAGTTACATACTCTCTGACGAAGCGCTGAAAAATGCGTGAAACGCGTTAAGGTAAGTGAACTCTGTGCCATGTTCTATTTTTTTTCATAAAATTGATTTTAATCTAGTCTCAGTATTGTAGCCCTCCTATTTTTTCGCTGCTGTGCTCCGTTTTTCCCTTTACCGGATTCTCTGCATTTATCATGGATTGCACATGATGTCGACAAACATAGCTGGGTTGCTCATACCTGCTGTTTTGGCCAGACATGCCATTACGATACCAGCAGGTACCACCTTTGGGTCCTCTCAACCTAGAGTCCCTTCCTTCCTGGCAAGAACTTCCCTGGACCTCAACAACACAGTTGTCATGAGAGAAACCAATATCATAGTAACATTTAACTGATTCTGTGCTGCATTTCCTAGAAGCTGAACAATTCACAATATGTGCAATGATGCAGTATAATAGACGCTAGGTTCTTGCCACAGCGGTACATAAACACAGTCCATACCAACCTACCTGAATATAGTGACACCACATGTAAGGTACATTCATTCATACAGTACGGTCATAATAGCAGCTTACAGGAGGGCCAAGAGAGAAATTGTCCTACGTCACAACATCTGGAGCTAAGTTCTTACCTCCCTCCCATTTAAGTATTTATCTCTTCTCTAAATGTAACCCCTGTACCACCGAAGGGGTAATTCACCCTGTGGCCATGCGCCCTAATAACTGTCTCCTATTATTAAGTCTTTCATTTAATTGTACTGTATTTGTTATGTTTTTCCTCCTCCTCCCCAACCCCAGACATCCAACAATTACTCTGTTTAACTCACCTACACCCTGTTTAACACCCATAACACAATTTAACTGGCTAACATCCAGTAGTTTAATTCGTAGTTCATTTAAATAACTTCCTTCTAGCATGCTTAGAAGGGCAGCAGAGCATGGTCCCATGTTTGTTTAACAGGATTTTTTTTTCTATCTGGTATGCTCATGTGTATGAGGTGATGTGATTTTGTTCCTTCCAATATGCAGCCCTATATTTATCATTGGGGGAACGGGAATGGCAGATGATGTTCACATCAATAAGCATATATACCATGCATTATTGTATGTTTACATAAGTAGCCAAGTCCTCCTTGGACTACTGATTCCCTGGCACCTCTAACACTGTAAGGTCCAGTAAAGAGTGAGCAGTGTTGGGAGTAGATTATGCAGGGCCTATTATATTGTTCTGTGTGCATTATTAATAAAGTTCAAGAATATCCTGTTATTGTAAGGGGGGCCTATGAGTATAGGAGGCCGGCTTACAAGCCACTCCCCTGGGAAGTAGGGGGTTTCCTCTAGAGGTATGAGTGTAACAGGAGTTCTGTTAGTAGGCTGAGGCCTTGCCCCACTAGGGGGTAAGGTTAACCAAGAAGGGGTTATTCAAGGCCATAAGTCTGATTATTGCATTCAGGGACTATATCCTGTGTCTCATCATGCTGTACCAATAAATCCCAGTTATACCCAATCTGGTGTACTACTTGAACTGATCACCCAAAGAAGAAGTGCCCATGAGGTCCATCCTGGTCGCGCCAGGATCCTCTGGGGCTGGAGGCGCTGCCACTGACAAAGAACCATCCGTTTAGCCTGTCCTGATGCACTCTCCATACAACCGCAGAGATCTCCAGCCTCCTGTTACACCTCACAAGTACGCATCAGCACCAGAACACACCGGTAGCAACACTATCTCACATAGGATGGGGAAAAGGTGCTACACATACAAAGATACCTATTTATATTTTACATAAATTCTTCTTACCAGAGCTTCCATCATTGGATCATACTTCAGAGTCATAATGTAATCATTTGGGAGATTTCCAATCTATAATAACAAAAAAATAGACAATTAGAACTGATTACATGGAACATAAAACTGGAACTTGTCTCTGTAATTACTGAACATGCAATATAACATGATCTTCTCTATATTCTAACATCTGTGTATAAGTGAACACATACTGAGGGCCAGCTTCACTGCATTGTACGGAGGTAAAATAGAATTCAGTGTCAGATTCTGAAATCAAGTGTCTCTTCAGCTGCCAGTTGATTAGATATGAATTCATTGTTATGATATGGACTTAGCTTTCTAGAAGCATGTATTGTCATCAACAAAGTCACCCAACAACTAAATGGTTGGGCCAGAAGGTGTCTTATGGAATAGTACTGGTTAAAAAAATATGACCCTATATGTCTCTCGGAAAACACAGGGGGGATGGGGGGGGGGGGAGAAATCCAATTGACCAATAAATTTGCCACTTCTTCTTTGTTACTTATTTAAAAAAAAGTAAAATAGCCGTACATAAAGTAATAAAAAAATCTCATAAAATTATATGGTTTGAATTTTTAAATGCATTATTTTCGTCTGTCATATAATTCCACAACAGCAAGAAGAGGGCAAAACTTTCATCAAAATCATACAGCATGCCGTACAAAACAAAAGCTCTATTGGTGTCAAAAAATCTAATAAATCCATGACAAAAAAAATAAAAATGCAACTGTTGGCATGAGCAAGTTAATAGTTAGGCTTTCCTGGGGAAAAAAAGAAGGCTGAAATTGTGCACTAAAGCCCAATAAATTAACGCCTCAGTAAGTGCTATGGGGCATCTTCAAAGCTCCCTAATACAGTGTTAAGTGCTTATTTCAGTCATAATGAACCCTTATGTTACTATAACAACTGTTAGTGCTAATGATATGAAAAGGAGATGTTCACTCTAACAATGCCTAGTCACAGAGCTCTGTGTGTGTATATATATATATACACACACTTTTTGAGCACAGATGTGTGTTCACATGTTTTTTCTAATTCCACCTTTAGGTAAGACAGGCATAACATGAGTCATGTTCAGCTAACGCAAGGTAGTGCTAACTTAAAATGGTATTAAACCTATTCTAATGAGACCAGTAAAGTCCATTGTTTTTGCATATAATTAGCTTTGTGGATTTGCGTTTATCTCAGGGAACATAACGTTCATGACTGATTTTGTAATATGATTTTATGAGCCCTAATCTAACGGTGCTTTGTGCATTTGAGTGTAATTGATTTGCCATCAAATGTTGTTCCGAACAAAACAATATTAATGGCAAACAATAATTGTGTTTCGTGGACAATTCCTTTGTGTTTAACATAGTGTATGAAAAACAGAACAAAAGCATATAATGAAATGGTTTATAAAATTCTTCAACAAGCAAATAAATGTAACCGAGGGTTAAAGAGTTTCAATACAACTGAGTGGTTGTAAACAGCGATACAGAATGACTATAGACTAAGTAATATATTTTTTCCCCTTTTGAGATATCATTGGATGATATTTCACTGGGGTTTCTTGCTTGCCTTCCTTTGGATCAATATACTGTATGTATGGATACAGGATAAAGTATCTAATCTAAATTTAGCATAGGTTGAACTTGATGGACGCATGTCTTTTTTCACCCTCATCTGCTATGTACTGTAACTATGTAATAATTTAATTCTATATTTTCCTTGTTCTATAATTTGTTCCTTTTAACTTGTTCAACAATATAGGAGCACGGAAGATCAAAGTCTTAACTTCAATCACCGGATTACTGCTTGTTTTCCTCCTATGACATAATAAGGTATGGAAGATTTCAAAGGGCTGAAGAGGAGGTGTTCATATTTTTAAAGTGAAGTTTCAAAGCTCGAGAAGGGAAGTAGAAGCTCTGTTATTGTGGGTCATTTTAATCTAAGCCATCATTATTTTTGATAAGTGTTCATTGCAGAATGTGTGTGCGCCATGCACTATGTGGGAGTATTAGACACCAACACAATTTTTAAGTCCCATGCTAATTATATGACATGACAGAGGTGGAATAACAAACTAAATTGATAAGATTGATTGATTTTTTTTGTAGCACTGAGCGTCAATTGAGCATGAAAGGATACTCTGTTTGAGCAACAGCTACTCAACACACTCCATCCATGACGGCCATAGAACAGAGCCAAATTTCAGGATTAAGATCTTGGCTGCAATACTTCCATTATGCTACATGTCTGGGCAACAGGTTCTCTGGCGCCTGGCCAAACATGCAGGAGAGGATGCATGACAAGTCCACAAAGGAAGAAGAGTTATAAAACCGAAAAAGTTATGTCTTTGCAGTGTGGGCCATGTGCCTTTTACTTTATCACGCACCACTGGCTTACATGTGCAATGAATTATTCATTTGCCCTCAAAGCAATAAAAATGTATACTTATATGATTACAAAAGTTAATATCTAGTGGATATGATATGATAGAGTAAATACTGTTCTGTCTGTCAAAATATTACAATACATTACAAGCAAATATTGCTAAATATTTACAATGCCTGGTATAAGAAAGAGTGGCTCAGTGAGTAAAGACACTGAGGCTTATTCTGTAAGCTCCGTTAGCGCTGTACCGAGCGGTCTGCATGGAAAGCTCCATTGACTTGAATGGGGCTTTCCGTGCAGAATGCACGGTAAAGCGCTAATAGAGCTTACAGAATAAGCACCACTGACTGTAAACAATGACACTGAGTTTGAAGCAGGGGAACCGGTATCAGCTCCTTGTGACCTTGAGCAACTCACTTAATCTCTCTGTGCCTCAGGCACCAAAAACATAGATTGTAAGACTGTGTCTCCAAAAATGTTTATGTGCCTCGTACTGTGCACTATACTGTAATTGTAAAGCGCTGTGAGTCTCATTTTGAGAAAAGCGCTATACTGTATGAAATAAAGTCATTATCTTTTCATGGAGCAAAAGAAAAGTTATGACTAAGTTGCCTATAGATTTTGTGGTTTGCCAGCAAATGCCTCTGAATCCAACAGGACAAATGAGTAGTTTCCTCTGTAAAAGAGTAATTGAAGTGGCAGTCACAAGCTATTTCTCTTTAGACATTACCAAAATAATAAATAAAAATAAGCTCTAATTTCTTAGTTTTTATTACTATGTGATTATATTTCATGAGGCATTAGGAAGGGCAAAAACACGATGAAAAGTTATTTCCTAATTTATATTGTGAAATATATATTTATAATCATAATTTGTGAACCAACATAATTAGTAGAGTTGTTAGGGTAAATGCTACTGATAATAAAGTCCTACGGGTAAATGCTACTGATAATAAAGTCCTACGGGTAAATGCTACTGATAATAAAGTCCTAAGGGTAAATGCTACTGATAATAAAGTCCTTCAAATGCCATCTAATACATGTATATTACTTTAACAATTCTGTAGAGTACAACAATAACCTCCTAGGACCAGAGACATGTAATGGGTCTCATCTGGTTAAATCTGACACCAGTAAGTAATTTAAATTTGGGAGGGGTTGGATTTCCTCTGTCTGTGATGTTCCTGTGTCTTCAGCAATTGCTTGTAAAATTCTTTCCACTTTCCCTTAACTTTATTGGTTCTCTGATAATGACAGGGTGAGGAGAAGGCTTGTCCTATAGTAGGTGTGAACGCGCGTGCACGTGACGCACACTTTTTGTGTGTATGCTGTGAGCGAAGGTACTGTGTGTACATGTGTGTATGTGTGTATAGATTGTGTAAGTTAATAATGTATTAAATAATATTTTAAAAAAATAAATAAAAATACATGTTGCACAATACAAATAATTTTTATTTATTCAACTTTGACACATACACATAAATACATACATACTGTACATACATACATTTCAGCGGCGGTAGTAGCCCCAAATCTTTTTCCCTGTCGGCTGGCTCCACGCTTACTGTCGTTTGCGCGTGCGGCACCATTATAGAAATCCTGACTAACCACAGCCAATTATAAGTGCCGCGCGCGCACGGCACTATATAACAGTCCTAAGGGTAAAGAAACCCCTTGTTTGACAAAGACTTATGTATGAAATTCAGCTGGTCGATTTATGTGGAATTGTACCTTTAAACCCAAAACATAGACTAAGGCCAGGTCCCCGCTGCAGCACCCTTTGTTGTCCCTGCTGTGGAGACAAGAGCCGCCCCTCAATGGGGAAGGGTCCACTGCAAGGGGTGGCCGCCGCGCTACACGGCCAGTTTTTCCTGCAGACAAGAAAATTGTGATCAATACTAGTGATGGAGCGCTAGGCCACGCCCCCGGCCAATGAGGGCGAACTTGCCGGGAAAAGTCATGGCCCCCGTCACGCCCCCACGTCTTTCACCCTGCAGCTCACGCAGACCGGGGAACTTGACTGCACGCATCGCCAGCGCACATCAGCGTAGACAGCGGGCCATAGCAGTAGGGGCCTATTCTCATAGAACCGAAGTGTGACAAATTGCTTCTAAATTGAACTATAGAAGCGATTGGCATGCTTACTAATCTGTAGACCCTTATTGTATGTCCAAGAAGCTTTTTTAGAAGCGGTTTTACTCTTGTTCTAACAATCCAATCGGTTTGTCAAAAAAAACCTCCAACTTGCAATTTTTTCCCACTACTTCTATTCTTGTAGCTCAGTTACGCAAACCGCTTTGAAAAACGTGCACATTTTTAAAGAAACGTAAAAAATGCTGTATGGTGCTCAAAAACATGGATCAAAACGACAATAAAGTCCTTTAACAGAATAATTCCATCTGTAAAAATCCTAGGGGTACCAGGAGAATAAGACCAAAAAATCCTATTGGATATGACACCTACTTCCACTATGACACGATGGCCTGGATGGAGTTCCACTAATGTAAGTAACAACTCCCACTAGCTAGTGTCCAGTCAGATATATCGCTGTGGAGCAGTAAAAGGTGTAAGAGTAGTATTACTCACATCTTCATGGTCTTCATGGTATACCTCCTCTGGTAGGTGCATCCGGTCTTCCAAGGGTGACAGCAAGGCACCTTGATAAAGAGCGTTGCTCGAAACGCGTTGGTGGGGGCCCGTGGGCTCACTGTATGTATATGGTTTGATCCATTAAACTTTTTTATGGGACACACACTCTCTCGCAGATTGTTTTTCCTTTCCTGTATTCAGTTGTGCTCCAACCTTCCTACACTGCCTCACATTTTTAAAGAGGCAATCCAAGCAGTTTAAATAAAAACAATGTTTGTTTTAACATATGCAGCCTTTGATTACCTTTTGTAAAGATCAGGGAGTCACGCTGCCCTCAGCGCGCTCCCCGCTCACCTCCGCGGCTCCCGCCTTCCCCACTCCCGCCGCTGCTGGGGATGCCGCTCCTTCAGGGACCACTTCACGGAAGGCACGCATGCGTGCGCACCCCGCTCCAGACTTTATGCCTCTTCTTCCGGCTTGCGTCCACACGCCGATGTCGGGGACGCGCACGCAGTGCACGTTCGTGGCACGTAGCACGCTTTCGGCCCGCACGGGTCCCGCCACCTCAGACCTTGTCAGGAATCATCATCCCACCCGATACCTGCTCCGGATTCACCAACCACATCCCTCGCTGCTGACGCACCTCCACGCTGCAGGTTTCTCATTGGTTGCTCTCTCTTACTTATGCTCAGCTGCCCCACTGGCAAATTGGCTGAGGATAATTCAATGTTCCGTTGTGTTCATTGCTTCCTAGCCTTGCAGTCTTGTCCTCTTGATCGCAGCTATTTTTATTGACCCGGCTTGTTTTGGACTCCGCCCTTCTGTACTCCTGACCCCGGCTATCTACGACAATCCGCACCTCTCCAACCCTGACCTCGGCATCCGTACAACGACTATTCTCATCTCCAACCCGGACCCCGGCTAATAGTACCTGCAACGATCCGTACCTCTCCAACCCAGACCCGGCTACTTTGACCAACCTGCACTCCAGACACGCCCACGCGGATGTGGGTGCTGTTTATATCCATCCCCACCACGCCCCCGCGGTCATGCCTTGTTTGTGGTGAGCATATCGTGACACGTTTATTAAAAACAAATTACCTAAATTGCTGATCAATTAATTCTCCTGTAAATCAAATCAGCAAACTCCTGCTTTCTAGGGTTTACTAAATGGCTGTCTTCAATTTCAAATCAATCCTTCAGTCAGTTTAACTCAGCAGCTAGAATGTATTCTTATAATACTAAGGTAACACTATCTACTGTTACAGTTTGCAGCTCAAACTGCTGGAAATATTGGCAACACATTATCACAAAAAGGAAAGTGTTATAAAGATCTTGCACTGCTGGAGAAGTGATCTAAAACATGCTAAAGAAATCAAAGGATATTAAAACTAAATAAAAATGGCATTAACAGTTGAATTTTAAAAAAAAGTAGTAAGTATTATCTATGTAGACGTGTCCCTTCATATCTCCGGTGCTGGGGAGGGGGATGGCTGCGGTGTATGGGAGCGGCGGAGCTCCACGGCGTACCTGGCAAGCGGGGGCTGCCTTCTTTTAGTTCGCGCATGCGCAAATCCATACATGCGCATGCGCAGAGAGGCGAGAACCATCGAGGTAGTGTCCAGGGAGCAGTGCTCCCCTGGACAAGGATTAGGTTTGTCCCTTAGGTCTCAGCTAAGTCCTAAGTCCCCTTCTAGATTGTGGCTGCTATAGGGTCACTACCATTTAGCCTTATAGTCTCAGGTGTAGCACCAGTGAAAAGATCACGCGGTGAGCTGCAGCCTGTGGTTTGGGAACAGACCACAGGCAACGATAGACATTAAGGGACACCCTGCAGTTGGAGCGCCCTCAAGAGGCGGATGCCTATGCGGACCAGGGAGAGAGGATTAAGCAGACGTCGTGGGATCAGACGGATCCTTTTTGCTCGCGGTACCTGTGTACAAGAGTGCCCAGGGAGGTAAAGTGCACCAACGGTCCACAGGGGTAGCGCTACTCCCTACACGTGGGTGGGACTGACTCTCTGTGTTATAATGTATGGTACCGTTATATCGTTATTCTATTGTTAGTAAACCAATTGTTATATACTGGTGTGTGTATAATTTCACTGTAAGTGGTCCTGAAAGAGGTTATCCCGCTGCGCTGGGATCCCTCTGAGATGGAGGCGCTGCACCAAGGAGAACAAGAGCTCCCCCCATGCTCCCAGCTGCCGAGGTTCAGGCCTTCTGTGAGCCACAGGTAATGGCATTGCGCGTTGTTCCCTCAGACATGGGGAAAAGGGGGCTACATCTAATATTACGGAACTGATTTATTTATTTAATTTAAAAAAAACACTCATGTAAGATATTACATGAATTGCTCCTTTAACATCATCTAAAGAGTGGAGAGATTGGTGAGTTACATCCAGAGCCTGAAATATGCATTTAGCTGAGAATAAAACCCCTAAATCATAGTGGGGATGAAGTTAGCACCACCTCAGGTCATTACACTTCTAACGCATGTACAACCTGTGTGGTTTGGCTGTTAAACCATCCGGGGTGTCACAAGACGTGGTTTAGAAGAAGTGGTTTCTAATAGAGGATAGGTTTTTATTGTTCCTCACATTTCATTACGCTATTTCTAAACATGCCAAACCATGCGGTTTGGCAATGACAACTTCAGAACTACTAGAATAAGCCCCTATGGGTATTAAAATACATCACAGCAACCAGCTGAGCAAGGTATTTTGATTAATTAATTAAAACAGCGTGTCAGAGAAAACCAACACATACTAACAATATAGTCCAAAGAAGCTATTCAGGGCAAAAATGGCCAATTCAAAGTATATTGAATTTATCACTTAGTTAGCTATGATATCGTTATTAGCCAGCTGATAATTATCAAAACAAGTTTTTAAAGGGACAGGCCCTCTGAGGAGCAAAGTGAAGTAATGGCAGCATCATGTTCTTTGTGTAAATATAGTTGATTTACACAAATTGTAAATTAATCAGAAGTAAATTATTTTAATATATATATATTTTTTTACTTTTAAGGCCTCCACAGCAAATAAATATTTGAGTATTTTCCCAATTTGGACCTAGACCCTTTTGTAATTAAAACAGTTTAAACTATGGAAGGTGATTTTTCATCCAGACTCTTTCCATTTTGTTTTCTTTGGCTAATTATGGCAGCATAATTAAACAAATAATGGGCACATTCTTAGGGTTCTTCATATATTAAATTACAATGTACAGAGCTTATGTAGCGCTATTTCCCCCACCCTATGGAAGATGTGGCGGCCACTGAGTGTATGTTGTGCTTTACCCTCGGCTCACAGGAGGCCGGAACCTCTGCTGCTGGGAACCTGAGGTGTACCTGGATCATCCGGTGACAGCGCCTTCACCTGTGAGGGAGCCAGACAGCGCCGGATAACCCCTTCAGAGGACCCAATGCAATAAGTATACACAGTGTATATAATAACAGGTTTGCTGACATGCAAAGGGTAACACAATATGACATATAACTCAGGCCTCGCACGGCTTTACCCATACACCGCATTCCACTGTCCAACCACTAGTCCGCACCTCGGTGTCCCCAATGTACTAAGGTGCCTGGGGCACCTACCCAACCGGGTGTCCACAGTAGCCAACCCACCCGGAAGTGTGTGACAGTGCTGCCCACAATAAGTGTTATAGTTGGTGCACTTGTAGATGATGTAATACCTACCAGGTGCTCCAACACCCGGTACCACAAGCTGATGATAGAACTGTCTGATCCAGCGCTGTCTCCATCAGCAATGGCATCCAACTCCACGTGGGGTGGTATCCAGCTGGAGGGTCCCACCTTGATAATCTCTATATGCGGTGGTGGTCTGGTCCCAGACCACAGGCCGCAACTGCAGCACAGCGTTCTGCTGTGTCCTTGACACTAAAGATTCTAATTGGGCAGTGTTCCTATCTAAGGGGCCTGTCCCTGTAGCAGCCACAATCTTACAGGGAGTCGGGGCCTATCGGGGATCTCTGGCCTAGTGTAGGGGCCACAGACACCCTGCACATACACCCTCACCCTACAGTGTCCCAGCTCTGACTGGTGTGGCTTCTAACACGCCAAATGTATCAACTCTCCTCAGCAGGGAATCCGTGCAGCTCTATTAGCTGTGCAGCGCCGTGTGGTCTCTGCCCCTGTGCATTATGGGGCTTGTAATTCCCCTGCGGCGCTCCGAATGTAATGACCGCCACTCCTGGAGGGTATTGCGCATGCATAAGCTCTTTAATGGCCACCACAACCTCAGGCCAGCCTCCACATGCGCAACGTGTCGTCTGCACGTGCGTGCGCAATCCAACATGGCGGACTCCACTGTCAGGTGCGCCCGCACGCTGGGGTCCCGCTCGCCATCCTGACATCTCCCTGCACGCGCCAACTGTTCCCCCACTCTAATGGAGGTAAGCGGGGAACCAAGGGGAAGCCCAGAGGGAGACCTGGCCACACTTACAATAGTGTTCTACTTCAAAAGTACAGTATTCGACAATACACTTGAAGAAGAAACCTATAAGGTCTTGCAAGCTGTGCACACTATCATTTCTTCTGTGAAGAATCCTACATGCGGATCTCTTGAAAGATATCACAGCCTACAATGAATCTACATTTCTGCATGACCAATATGATTACTAGAAGTTTAAACTACAAAGGGCTAATGAGATTTAACAATAATTACCAGATAACACTAGAATTAAACAAACGAAAGTAAAAGAAACAGACTAATTTTCATACAATACAAAAAAGTGGAAATTGCTCTTAATAGGTGATTGAGTATTGTGGAGAAACCCAGTTACATGGATAAGCTGTTTAGAACATCCCTTTAGGACAATGCTGGCCGACACTTTGGTACACTTAATACTGATAAACTGATATCTCTTTGTACAAAACAATCTCTCAAGATTACTTACCTTAAGCAGTAAAAGGAATTAATTCGTATCAAGAGATAAAATCTGTAAATTACTAACAGTTGATAGCCAAGGAAGATATCCTATAGATTCAAATATGCATGCCTTTCCTTTCAGTGTAAAGATGCCATTCCTTGTCTGGGTGTTACTTCTTTGCACTATCACTTAAAATCTATCTCTACTATAATGTATATAATACTTGTTATGTGGGATTCTACTGATTTATTGAACAATGTTATTGAATGTGGTGGCAATCATTAGATGTATGTATATCTTTATTTATATAGCGCCACTAATGTACATAGCGCTTCACAGCATATACACGTGACAATCATATAAATAAATAAAACAAATAACAAATAATAGGAAGAATTGCTTCAGACATAAAAGTGAACTTAGGGAAAGGCGCCCCTGTCCCGAAGAGCTCACAATCTAATTTTTAAGTAGGAAGAACAAACAGAGGCAGTAGGAAGGTGTTCTGGCAGTCATGCAACAGAGGAACTGGTGTTTCTTTGTAATATTGCAGAGGAAAAAACGGCACGTTTCTGCTACCTTTTGAATGTGACGGAAGAATGTGAGAGAGGAGTTGAGTGTGACCTCTAGGTAGCGTGCTTGTGCTACTGGGGTATGATAGTGCTTCCAACAGTAATGTAGAAGGAGGTTTGGGAAGAAATATGAGGAGCTCTGTTTTTGCCATGCTAAGTTTAAGTCAGCAAAGGGCCATCAAGGATGATATATCAGAGACATTCGTAGAGACATTCAGAAACTTTGGTCTGTACAGCAGGTATAAGGTCAGGTGTTGAAAAATAAATTTGTGTATCATCAGCATAGAGGTGATATTTGAACCCAAGTGATGTGATTAGGTCACCTAGAGCGAGTGTGTAAAGAATAAAAAGAGTTGAATTCCTAGGACAGAGCCCTGGGTATGCCTAGAGAGAGATCGATAGAGGAGGAGCTGTTAGCAAAAGAGACACTAAAAGTATGATGAGAGAGAGGTAACAGGAAATCCAGGATAGAGCTTTGTTACGGATACCAAGAGTATGGAGAATGTGAAAGAGAAGAGGGTGGTCCACAGTATCAAATGCTGCAGAGAGGTCGAGTAATATGAGCAGAGTGTATTGACCTTTGTCTTTGGCAGCATGTAGGTCATTCTTATTTTAGTGAGGACTGTTTCAGTGGAGTGAGCAGTGAAGATCAGTTACGATACATCCTCTGTGACAGTGGAAAAGAGTCAAGGAAGAAAGAAAGGAGAGTTAGGAAGAGGTGTATAATGGGAGGAGGATGCAGAGGGGATGTCCTGACGTATGGATTCCACCGTTTCCTTGAAATAGTCAGCAAAGTCCTGAGGCTAGATGGAGGAAGAAAAACAGGCAGCAGAGCCCACACCCACCCAGTCACTCACTCACCCATCTAGTCATTCACTCACCCACCCACCCAGTCACTCACTCACCCACCCAGTCACTCACTCATCCACCCACCCAGTCAATCACTCACCCACCAAGTCACTCACCCACCTAGGCAGGCAGTTACCTGTCTTTTGTTGAAAATATAAAAATAAACAGGTTGCATTGTAATGTTTTTTTCTGTATCACAATAAGAAACTTGAATATGTCATGTATTTTAAATGCATTTTGAGCTGGTTAGTTGGCCATCTATTTGCATTTCTTTTGATGTGCTTGTTTGCTCCGAGCAGTTTAAGTTGGGGTGTTTGAAAAAGTGACAATTATCTGCTGTGGATTTTGATACTCATTCTTAAATGGAAGTTTTTTCTCTGAAATAGCTGTTAGTATAGGAGGAAATATGCCGTCTCCTCCCTTGAGAGATTGAAGTGATGGTAAAAAAGGAGAAACATGTTTTTGTTTAACAAATAACCATATATAGTAACATTGCTTTACCACAGTACGCATATGTTTTGATGAAAAATGATTCTTACCAGTTTATCAATATCATTCACAGCATCAGTGACTGGATTTCCACACGGACTCCCAAAACAAATGAAAAGAAGTTGAAGATAAATACATGTGATAATCCAAGTCTGTGGGGAAAACACATAAAATAAACTGCATTTGTAGAAATGATTGGGGGAAAATACATACAATAAAATGGGTCTGTAGATATGATTGTAATGAGTCATCTTTATCTCTCCCAACAGGAACCCATACAAGACAAAATGTCAGACACTTTTCTATTAAAAAAAAAATTGCATAATTTATTTGACTCTATTAGCTTCTAAAGTGAGCTTCTCGCCCTAAAATTTCAACATATCCATATCTCGGATATGTTTTTATAAGACATTCTATAATCATACGTCTACCCAGTAATGCTCAATATCTCATCACACCTTACGTTCTCCTAGTACAGTCTCCATGACATTACCTTGTCTTCACACACTCGCCTAGAGATCATCATATTACTACACAACACCTTCAATCCATCTGCTAAAGTTACTTTGTTTTGTTGTTATCTGCTAAATATGTAAAAATATATATATATAAATATATATATATATATATATCATACTAATATAGAATCCTCTTAAACTTCAATGATCTAGGAATGAAGTGCTCTTTCAAAGCTTTCCATATCAAATTACAAAGATAAAAGGAAAGCCTTTATCTTCAAAATGAATGCTGTACTGCTGTTGAATACAGCTTGCAGCATTGTAGGGGGATGGAGCTAGTTTACCTGGAGACAACATTTCGTCTTGTAAGGAAATAGCATACATAGTTGTGTCCTCAACTGCGGACGTGTGCTCCAACATCACCCGCTGAGCAAGCAGAATAGTTACATACTGTAGTAAATGAGGTTGACAAAAGACAGAGAATGTCATCAAGTTCAACCTATGCTAAATGTAGACGTCAGATACTTTTCCTATATTTATATTTACAGTATGTTGATCCAGAGGAAGGCAAACAAAAAAAAACATTTATGATTTCACTGATCATTACAATCCATTTTAATATGAGATAATCCAGTTTAATGTATTACATATTACTCAGTATCAGGATGAAAGTGGGCACCAAGAATTTCAGCACAAAACTAATATGTACTTTTTATATATTACACCTCAAATGCATTCTTGGGATAAGAAGATAAATAATTAGAAAAAAAACAAAAAACAAACAAATGGTCAATGAAGCCGACGTGTTAATCCCTTCACTACCTCTGGCCATTAGTGTTTTGTAGTCCCTTCTGACATATGAAATTTAACTATCTTTTGAGCCTGAAATTATTGACTGTTTACAACCATAGATCTGCAGCGATGGATGTTTTTGTATCACTAAATCGTTATTACATAATTTTTAGGGGACGAATAAAAATGGCTGTGCAGTAAAAAGAAACCATTGATTAATTGTAATAGTGATTTGGGGACTGGTGATTTTTTCTATTCCTTTTTTTTCCCCAAAATATTTTGTGGGAGCAATTACACCTCTAATTTACTGACATATTGGAGAAGATTATTTTTGTACTTCCAAAGTCATTGGATGGAGTATTTTTGGGATACCTGTAAATGGTTTTGTTATGTTAGTAAACTGTTTTATAAACATGATGCTACTATTTGCACACTAACCACATCTTGAGGGTCCTTTGAGCATGCCCCCCAACAGGCGCAGACTGTGGCTGGCCCATAGAGGGCTGTCTCTTTGTTCGTGCCGTGCATGTCATTTTGATCACTGGGAACGATGCCTTAGGCCTGGTCCCCGCTGGCTACTGCAGCGCCCACTGTGGCGGACGCTGCCTGGACGAGAGCCCTCCCCTCAATGGCGCCGGGCCCCCTGCGAGGGGGGGGCCGCAGCGCTGTGGCGAGAGTTGCTCCGGCTCTCAATAGAATTGAGAGCAGGACTCGCGACGGAGCGCTAAGCCACGCCCCCCGGCTGTTCAGCCAATGAAGGCGAACCTGCCGGGTGACGTCATGGCCGCGCCCCGTCACTCCCCCGCCACGCCCCCTCCCCCCCGGTCTCTCTTCCTGGAGACCGGGGAATCGGCTGCACGCGCCGCCTGTCTCACGGGCGCGCGTGCAGCGGAGGTACTGGGGCCTCAGCCTAAGTCTGCTGGTCAGAAAGCGCATCGCACAGCAGATGCTCATACCAATTATAGACTATGGGGATTGTAACAGGGGAGTAATCCCTGTTCAAGTAATGTGCCTTTAATCTAGCAGTGTGGTGGTTAACTGCTGGTAGTCAATTAATAAACACCACCTGCCTGAACTAGTTTGCTTACAAATGCCTGTCTGTTGAGACAGGAAGTGACTCCTTAGCTCTGAATGAGAGCTGACCTTTGGAGACAGAGGAGTGTTCTTGAGTCTCCCAGGAGAGACTAACCAAGAGAACACACATCTCTGGAGCTGACCAGTTTTGAGCTCTGCCCAGCATAGCTTATTGCAAGACATCAAATAAGACTTCTAAACCTGGATGCTGATATTTTCTGTGCATGCACGGGTGCGGTTCCAGGAGAGCAGAGAAGCTTACTCTACAGCAAGAAACAGATAAGACTTTCACTATTAAGAGACTGCTTATATCTGCTTATTTTATGATATATGTTTGGGGCTGCGAGACATGCTTGACTTAGGGAGTTGTGAATTAATTGCATGGTATTTTCACTAGAGATACTCCCAAGTGAATAGAAGCTTTGTTCCCCCCCCCTGTGTTTGGATGATTTCCTGATGAAAAGGAAAAGGCACAATAAAGCCTATTATAATTTCACCTTATAAAAGCCTCCAATTGTGTACCTCTGTGAACGTCCGTCTACATATGGTGTCCGAGGTGGGACAAGAGGTGTCTTTGTAGTTAAAAAGGACCGGAGATTTTTATGTGAATTTTTTTTAATGCTTTTTGCCTACAAACAATCTGAGAAACTTAGAGAAAAACAAAAAAAAAACAGAGATCGGAATTAAAGAGATACACACCACTGAAACCTTAATTTGCCTATCACAAAGTGTAATATGGTCATTGAAATAGGGGTTTTGCCTTTCAGCCATAGTCAGGGTTCAAGAAGTGAGTCAGCCCTTAAAAAGGGATAGGTGTTTGTTGTTTTCAAAAGTTTCGCTGAAGCAGTGAATACAGATGGTGACCCACGAGTGGTATTGATTTTGCAAATAAAGGTTGCCACACCGCATAGGGCTACCAGCTGTGAATGGAGTATATGCAGAAAAGTGTGAAAATTGATACAAGACTGTGCTGAAGCAGGGAAATTTTTAGCAAACAAATGCTGAGTGTAAAATTGCCCTATAAGGGAAAAAGTGATTTCTGAACTGTGTAAAAGATTTTTCAAAACCAATTGCTGAATGTTGAGTCACCATGCCGGGAATGAAAGACATAGTCCACTGCAAAGAATGTTTTTTTTTCTGCAAGTAAAAAAAGTCTGCCTATATATATCTTGGGAGCAAAAACAGACATCCAAAGTGTGAAGCGTGAATGCCATAATACCCAAAGATGAGACTGAAAATTACTGAACTCAGGCAGAAAACCAAATTCTGTTGCTAAAGCGGAGAGATTGCACCTAGCAAATAAATGGTGTAAAGCAAACAGAAGTTTTTTCCTAGCAACTACACATTCAGCATACCTAATGAGAGTTTTACCTAGCATCTGCACATCTTGTATACCTGATGAGAGAAAATGCATGCACAGCACTGCTGATATTGTAAAACTTATCCAAGAAAGAAAATTCTACAGAGATGCCTGTGAGAGCTACGACCTCTACAAGCAAAATATGCCCACCTGTAGGACTACCACAATTGGGGGTTCTAGCAAATACAGTGGCAACGGCTGCAATAGTGCCTCCTGAGGTCAGGAAGAAAATTACACCTGATAGCCTAAAAATGGAGGACAAGATGCAGCGTTCCTGTAATGAACCCTACCCCACAGAAGAGTGGCACTTCCAGTCCAATAAAGAGGAAGACATCTCTTATGGGGAACACGAACCGAGTCACACTCACAAAACACCCCAAGAATGGTGTGGGTGCCTGAACTCGGCAAGAACAGAAAAGACCGCTCCCTTTGATGACGAATATGATCAACAGGAGACAGAGCGGGAGCAGCAGATCACCCAATATTTCTGTCAGCTAAAGCAACTGCAAGAAAAGCCTGGCGTATATAATGAAGCTGCTAAAATTTCAAATGAAGTTGGAGACCCCAATATCCCTGAAGGGACGGTGTCATCCAAATCAAAAAGGCGGAAAAAGAAAAGCAGTTCTTCACTTACCGTGGAAGGAACAGACACGTCCGCAGATCCTGTGGAGGAAAAGTGGTACCGAGTTGCCCTGCAGCCTAGAGAAAATGGAGAATTCGTCCCACGGTTAACCGAATATCCAGAGGGCCCAAGGCAGGAGTCGTGTACCCCAAAGAAGTGTCTGTCCGGTGCCAACAGTGAGGAACCCTCAACCAGTCATCCCAGGGAAGCGGAGCTGGAACCAGTGAGTGACGATCCTTTGACCAGCCCTGAAGACGCCCTGAAAATTGCCAGGCGTGACTGTGATCTACTTCGAGAACAATTGAAATTTGAGAGAGCAGATAACACAGAGCTACAGAAAAATAACGTGAGGCTACAAAAAAATGTGCTCACAATTTACTCTTTAGCCAGGACAGAATTGGACGATCTCAAGACTGAGCTAGATACTGCAAAGGCTACTATTTCTGCCATAAATGAAAAGCAGAGCCAATCTGATAAAATGGTGGCTACGCTAAAGCGAAGTATGAGGAGGCACTGAAGCAGATGACATTCTTCCAGCAAGAGGTTCACACTCTTCGTATAGAGCTGAATGCCTCACAACAGGAGGTCAACAGTGTCCGAATAGAAGTGGACGTATCTCAGAAAGAGGTTCAGACACTCCGCAGAGCACTTGATGCCTCACATCATGAGACCAACAGCTGCCGCACAGACCTGGAAGTTTCCAGAAAGGAACTACACAGTCTCACTGAGGAAATGGACATTGCTAAAGAAATTATTGGTAATCTTGGTACAGATCTCAAAGTCTCTCAGAAGGAGCTTCAGACCCTCAAACTAGAGAAGGAAGTCTCACGCCAGGAGATTGTCATTCTCAAAGCAGATGTGCGTAAATGGAAGGAGGACTGCAAGGAAGCCCTGAAGAATACAGAGACTGAAAAAAGAGAAAATTCAAGATTAAAAACAGAAAACTTAAAACTGAAAGAAGAAAATTTTCAGTTGACAGAAGAAGTCAAGGAAAAGTTTGAAGCAGAGCACCGACTGCAGAACCAACTGCAAGGTCTGCGTACACACCTCCAGCATTCTGAGGAGAAGCAGCAAACGCTGCAGGAAGAAAAGCTGCAGGCTGCTAAAGAAATTCAAGTGCTGCAGGAACGTCTGATGACCCAGTATGTCCCCGCAAAGCAGCATGAGAAACTGAAGGCTACCCTGAGCATCACCAAAGCAACGCTAAAAGCCAAGCTTAGAACCCAGGTGACGCGACACAAAAGGGAGCACAAGAAGGTCCAGAAACTGAAACAAGTAACTGTGGCCCAAGCAAAGAAGTTCATAGTGCTTCACAATGCAATAAAAATGTGGAGGCAAGCTCAGAGAAAGCAAAGCATGCAGATAAATTCCCTGAGAAGAGACTTGCAAGACGCACTCAAAAAACAGGGATCTCTCGCGGATGAGATTACAGTCCTACAAGGACAAGTATTGACCCTGACTAAGCGGCAGTATCCCACAGCCTCAAAAACCCATGAAGACAAGGGTACAGTGAGAGCTGGGAATATCGCTCATCTGAAAGACAAGGTTGCAAAATTTGAACCACCTAAACAAGCACTAGCAAAACCTTCAGCCACCCAGCAGGCAACAAAATAAGGTATACGTGCTGAATTAAAACCAGAAGAATCCATAGCTGATGAAGCTGAAAAGATGGGACATTCTCTGGAAGTGGGTGTGGAATTGCAACTTAATCTAAAAGGGGCTGTTTTTAAACGCTCTGCAACTGCTGCCATACAGTATGCCTACAATAAGACGAGCACCCGATGCGAGGGAAATCTCATGACCGCGCACGTAGAAAAAAGACTATACTTGGAGAAAGTCCTCCTCGAGCGACTGAGGGGTGCTGATCTCAAACACCTTCAGGAGGAGACACAAATAAACTGGAGAAAGGGCTCCAATCCCAACAGGACTGAGGGTTCTCTTCCTCCATCCACTCTCATTCAAGTCACTGAGATATCTAGAATGAGAGTGGAAGGATGGGCTTTGGCCGTGGCAAGCCCGAGCTTCCCACAAAAAGGGGAGGTATGTAACAGGGGTGTAATCCCTGTTCAAGTAATGTGCCTTTATTCTAGCAGTGTGGTGGTTAACTGCTGGTAGTCAATTAATAAACACCACCTGCCTGATCTAGTTTGATTACAAAAGCCTGTCTGTTGAGACAGGAAGTGACTCCTTAGCTCTGAATGAGAGCTGACCTTTGGAGACAGAGGAGTGTTCTCGAGTCTCCCAGGAGAGACTGACCAAGAGAACACACATCTGTGGAGCTGACCAGTCTTGAGCTCTGCCCAGCATAGCTGATTGCAAGACACCAAATAAGACTTCTAATGGATGCTGATATTTTCTGTGCATGCACGGGTGTGGTTCCAGGAGAGCAGAGAATCTTACTCTACAGCAAGAAACAGATAAGACTTTCACTATTAAGAGACTGCTTATATCAGCTTATTTTATGATATATGTTTGGGGCTGCGAGACATGCTTGACTTAGGGAGTTGTGAATTAATTGCATGGTATTTTCACTAGAGATACTCCCAAGTGAATAGAAGCTTTGTCCCCCCCCCCTGTGTTTGGATGATTTCCTGATGAAAAGGAAAAGGCACAATAAAGCCTATTATAATTTCACCTTATAAAAGCCTATAAATTGTGTACTTCTGTGAACGTCCGTCTACAGGGACATAGTACATGGCACAACACCCCTAACTCACCTTAGCAAACTTGATACCCTCTAAAATTCAATATGCCTCTTTTGTCCGCCAATGCAACTACAACACACATCACTGCAAAATGCTCAAATAAGTAGATTGGTCATCATTTGAGCCTAGGCACAATTTTCATCTTTCCTGTCTTGCCTTCAAATACTTTCTGGGTAAGCTACCCATCTATCTGAACAAGCTCCTCACCCCTTCACTGGCCAGGGATCACAGGACACTGCAGGTTCAATCAGTGAATTTATGCAAGGGAAAATCTGGGCAAAAACCATCACACATGAGAAAGAGAACCCATTTGGCCGCATCCATGAAAATAGAGGCAAGGGATGGTATTATTGATCACATTGGTCCCATACGGACCGGTGTAAGCATATAGAGCTTAATGCCACAGCTTGACAGATATTGAACCAGTCCTACATTTCAAGAATGTCACTTAACTTGGCCTTTCACTTCAATATATATAGGTCCATTTGCTGCTAAAAATCAACATTGAGAAGCAATTGCTAAATTGGGAAGTTGAGCCCCTTATCTAGACAAATATAATTTAAGAAATCCTCAAACTATTTCATAACTGAGGGGGAGGAGGCAAAATGAATTGACATAATAAAATATTTAAACTGCAGATACCAAAAGAGCTACATTGCAGGCACAACCTTTTTACTCCTGCAAAAAAAAAAAAAAAAGACGACAAGATTTTTAACGTGCTCTCCCGATATCAGGTCTTTGACTTTGACTAATACCTGGCTTTTTTTCAGGCTACAAAACCCAGAGACCTCTAATCCTGTGGTAAATTTGGGATTCTGAAAGAGCAAGATCATGCCAGTAAGTAAAGAAACAGGTTGCCATTAAATCTTAATAGATCCCCCAGTGAGTGGAAATGTCAAATTGTTGGGTAGGAGAGTGCACCTGGAGGCCTGTCTTGTTTAGTAAGCCAAAGGAGTGAGTCAATTTTAGCTGGGGAAATTATATGGTCTTCGATCTCTATGCTCCAGTGTTACACAGGAGTATTTGACTGCGCTGGGATGACTGTGATATCGCTGCTTGTCAGGTGAAATATAAATGAATGCTAAGGAGTTTGACTAGAGGCTGAGTTAGATTTATATTCAAGGCCAGAGACTTTAAACTTGTTTATCTTGAAACCACAAACGCCCACAAAGTGGCCAAGTGCTTGAAATAGATTGGAGAGGATCATAAGTGGCTTAGCCATTGTCATTAATATATCGTCAGCAAACAGCGACAATTTTATCTGCTTTTCTTTAATTGCCGCTTTGTATTTTTTTGTTGGAAAGAAATAAGGAAGCAATGCTGACTGGATAAATATGATTTGCCAAAACCCCCCAAAATAAAAAAAAAGTGCAATGTAACTTACATTGTACAACATATTGGATCATAATTAACTTATATGTTCATCGACACACTCTTCTAAACAACTTATCTAGCAAAACATTTCTATCATTGAATACAAGTCAAACACTAAACCTAAAAAAAAAATAAACAAGCGAGTAAAGCCAATGTATTTTTTAAATATCAGGTATTCATGTAAAAAGGACCCTTTTATAAAGGTACACATCTTTTTCGTAATGTCTGTAATCAAACACTAAGGATCAGGATATCAAATACACCACGTTATGTCACCGTTTTAAATCCAAGAAAGAAACCACATGCAAAGTTCAATACATGCTATAGCAAGAGTTATGTTCATGGAGGCTTAGAGGGGTAATTCAACAGTTAACTGAATAAAAAAGACGGGGAAAAAAATGAAAGAACATTGCATAAACAATGCAAGTGACTTATTTAAACACTTTTTGAATTATTAAAGTAAAAATAAATAAACCCTTGTTTTATTTGGAAATAAAGTATTTATTTTCTGAAAAAGCACAATAAAAGTTAATTAAGGCTTTCATCTATCATTAATCACCTCTTTAGGGCAGTACAAGAATATTTGGCACCCTAGGCGAACTTTCAGCTTGCTCCCCTCCCCCACTCCAAACACACAATTAACTTTCAGATTTTTTTTCTGACAAATTAAAATGTTATACCTAATAGATTTTTTGTAACATTCATATACACGCCCCTCCTTTCTCCGTCATTCTCTTTCCCCCCTCTTTCCCGGTCACTTTCCCCATTTTCTCTCCCTCCTCTGTCCCATTCTCTCAACTCCCCCCCCCTTCTCTCATTCTCCCCCCCCTTCTCTGTCATTCTCCCCCCGCTTTCTCTGTCATTGTCCGGGCTCCCCTTCTCTCTCATTCTCCCCCTGCTTTCTCTGTCATTCTCCCCCCTCTCTCTGTCATTGATATCCCACCCCCTGACGCAAACATACATACACACAGGACAGTGAAAGTCACAGAAAATACAGGCACACCAGGACACAGCAGAACACAGTGACACACACACACATCCCCTCCCCTCTCTGGTCCACTTTGTTTTCCTTCTCTGCCTGGTCCCGCGCCCAGGCTCCTTTACACCTCCTCATGATTGGCTGCTTTACCCAGCAGCAGCCAATCAGGATGGAGGAAACTTCCCAGCTCTCTCCCTGCTTAGGGAAATTCCCCTGCAGTGTTAAAAATCTGCCGCTCCCCAAATTCAGCTGTCCTAGGTGGCTGCCTGGCTGGTCTAATGGTTGAACCGGCCCAGCACCTCTTCAGTCAGAGGACAAAGCAAGAAAAGTTACATAGCTACATACAGATGTAGCCGCTCTTACTGTCCTTGGCCCTGTGACTGCTCCGATTGGAACCTGGAAGGATTAATGATGCACTGCGGGAGGTCCTATTGAAAGGAATGGGGAGCTAGCAGCACCTTCGCAGCAACCACCTCCCCAGGCCCGCATTTTTATTTGGATGGTTGGGGCGTTGAAAATACTAAGAGCGGCTATATCTGTAGTAGGAGGTGGTTGAAAAAAAACAAATGTCCATCAAGTTTAACCTATGTTGAATTTAGACGACAGATACTTATCCTATATTTGTATTTATAGTATTTTGGTCCAGAGAAAGGCAAACAAAAAACCCCAGTGAAACATTATCCAATTCTGTCTCATAAAGTTAGCGGTTAGCCACTAAGGTAATGAAGCTGCCTGTAAATGTATTTTTATTACGTAGTATGGCAGAAGGGGTTTCTGGAGCTGATATTAATGCGTGTCAGCTCCGGAGACTACCAGCTACAAACCGATCCAGTACAAATATATTTTTTCTTCTAGCGAATCCCATCTCGCCACCCTTGAGGTGGTGAGATGAGAACTGCGTGTTGTTTGCGAGTTGCAGCCGTGGTGTGATTATCAAAGCTACCTGAAAAGCTAGATTTCTGAAAAAATGCAAGTTTGAGCATTTTTTAATCTCCTGGACGGTTTGTCTGAGTAGGAGAGCCACCGATCGGGAAGAAGCACTTTTCAAGTGAGTTTGACATGCTATCAAAGCTTTCTGAATAGCTACCTATGCCACCTCGTTCGAAAAGTGATACAAATGTTCGATGAGTTAGTTATCGAACCTACTAGAATGAGCCCCTTAGTGTTATAAGTAAACACGGAGACTTTACTCTATATGCCAACCACAAGGTCATTAATAAACAAATTAAAGGGCAGGCATTCTATGTCTCAATAGACCAGTCTTCCACAGGTGCATGATAAAAAGCCTGCTACAGTTAGGCTCCCGGCTCTCCCAGCAGTTGCCTCCTCTTCCTACACCATCCTCTCTTCTGCCGGTGTGCGCCGGAACCTGGGCCTGACTTCCGGGTGCACCCAGCTTCCAGCGGTAGAGAGAGGCCCAGCATGGGAAGAGACAGACAACAGCTGAACAGAACAGGAGCCCCAGCTCTCCCCAGCTGCTGCCTGTCTCTTCCCATGCCAAGCCTCTCTCTCCTGTTGGTGCGCACCAGAAGCTGGTTGCACCCAGAAGTCAGGTCCAGCTTCCAGCACGCTGCGGTAGGAGTGCCAGGCCCAGCATGGAGTGCCGGCAGCAGCTGGAAAAAACAGGGCCAGGCGGCCGCAACCAGAGGTAAGTGGTAATTATATTTGTGGTGTGGGGTGGTAATTGTATTTGCGGTGGTGGTGGGGGGGGGGGGTAATTATCTGTTGTGTGGGTAGGAGGTTGGTAATTGTATTTGTGGTGTTGGGGAGGAGTGTGGTGATTGTATCTGTGGTATGGGGTGTAGTAATTGTATTTGTGGTGTAGGGGGTGGTGTTCGCATCTGGGGTGTGTGTAGTGGTGTTTATCTGGGGGGTATAGTGGTGTCTGTATCTGGGGGGCTAAAATGGTGTCTGTATTGAGGGGTATAGTGGTGTATGTTTTTTGGGGATAGTTATATCTGTATTTAGGGGGGTAGTTTTGGGAGGGGGTATTGTATGTGTATGGGGGTGGGCTGTGTGGGTGGGGGAATTATATTGTTATTGGGGGGGAATTGTGTGTGGGGCATGTGGAGGAGGGGGGAAATGAGTGAGGGGGGGATTGAGGGAGCAGGATTGAGTGAGAGGGGTAATAGAGTGATAGTGGGAGGGGGAGAGTGAGTGAGGAGGAAGAGAAGGGGGAAGAGTGAGAGACAGAGGGGAGAGAGACATACTGGTGTGAATGGGGAGGGCTCACAAGGACGCTGACATGAGTGGGAGGGGGGTGAGCGGGGAGTACGGTAAACGACATTGGGATTGAAGCTCTAGTTCTGGGCCATAGAAAATCTGTTTCGGACCTGTCTACACACAGTTGGGGCTGTGTATAAAAGGACGCAATTAGCCTATTTTCCTTCAAAATTACACCAATCAATGTTGTGCTATGTATGGAAAATGACATAATTTGCATCATATTTGTTTAATGTTTTCTTTTTATCGGTGTAGGGAAATGTGATGCAAAACTCAAAGTGACAGAATATTGTCACATTCATTAAATCAATGGAACTAGAATGCAAATCACTGTTTGCATTCGAGACTGTACATCTGCAGCACATATTCATACATACACTCTCATAAAAATGTCTATGTAACTTATGTATACATATTGCGAGGGAATTCAGTATTCAGGTGTAGACTTGGATGCTGTATTGTACTGGATGCTGTACATAGGCTTTTATGTTCTTTGCCAGTGTTTCCCCAAAACACTGAATATAATAGGCACAAACTGAGCCACCCAAAAAGAA